>NW_019426074.1:66477-268052 GCF_000390285.2 Anoplophora glabripennis
AGCATGGGTATAAAGTCAATCAACCAGAGGAAATAAAATTATATGGAAAGAAGCTCAACCTTTCTGGGGATGCTTCATTCTTAAGGTGGAAGAGTTATAGTGCAAATTCTCATGTAATACAAGAAAATACGGGTGCATCGTTGCTAAGAAAATAAACTGGACAGTTTTGGGAGCGATTTGTCATCATTTTTAGTGCTTAAAAGTATGTTTTATGTATGTTTACATTAGAACCTTAGCTTGTAATTACAGTTATCCAATAAAATTTCTGAAAACTTAATGACATATGTTTTTAACTCATACAGAGTATACAACAGTTTAATACATTTATTATTATAAAACTTATAACCAGTACTAGATGTTCTAATAACGATATGGAACACTTTAATAACAGTTATTGCTATTATTTCGTAAAGGGTATAAAAAACGTTGTTTACTAGTTATACAATAATTTAATAATGAATAAGATTTATAGTCACTATACAACTGTGCTAGCAATACGCGTTTTATATCCAATAGTCACCTGTTTAACTGTCACATATAGTATACAATGGTCTTATAATGGTATATAGAATTCTAATAAAGAATAAAACGCATTTCTTTCAGTGTATTAACGTACACTTTGGACTTTAAGTAGCCCCATAAGAAATAGTCCAGGGGTGTAAGATCTGGGGAACTCGCGGACCATTCTATCGGTCCTCGTCTGCCGATCCACCTCCTAGGAAAACAATTGTCCAGAAAATCTCGAACAGGGCGCGCTTAGTTCGGCGGTGCACCGTCTTGCTGAAACCACATGGTGTCATAAGGAATATCAGGGTCATTATCGTTAGGAAAAATTACTGCAAACGCTGGAACTAGGTCATTTTGTAAAATCTGTAAATATCTCCTGTAAGGGTTCCTTCATAGTAGAAAGGCCCTACTATTCTGTTGTCAACTATTCCCGCCCACACATTTAATTTCTGTGGGTGTTGGGTATGTGTCTCTGTCATCCAATGAGGATTTTTCCGACTCCAATACCTGCAAGTTTGACGGTTCACTGTACCATTGAGACAAAACATGGCCTCGTCTGAAAAAAGTAGTTGCCGGTCTAAATCTCTATTTACTTGACATAAATCCATCATAATTTCACAAAAGTGTATGCGGCGGTCGGGATCGTCTTCATTGAGTTCCTGCACAAGTTGAATTTTGTAGGGATGATATTTTTCCTTCTTGAGGGTATGTAGCGCTGTGGTCTGACTAATTTCATTGTTTAATGCAACCAATCGTGAAGTATTATGATGATTATCTACCATACTTATCAAAATGTTCTGTTCGTGATCTTCACTAACGCTTGGACGTCCAGATTTTGGAATATCTACAACATTGCCAGTTTCTCTAAACTTAAATTATATCTTACTGACTGTTGATTGACTGATACGGCGATCTGGATGTTTTTCATTAAATAAATCGCAAACTTCCTGCTGCGTTCTAGTTTTATCCCCCGTATCCGATAAGAATAGGGGTTGCTATTTAAAAAAATGTCGATGACGTCATTACTCCAAAAGAAATGACGGTTGAAAATCGCCTTTTATGGTAAAATATATATTTTTTAAATTAAAAATCGACCTGTTCGAGCGTTTTTTCCCAAAAAAAAATTGTTTCGTTTTTACTGAATTTATTCCATACTTTAGACGTGTACGGTATAATACCGGTCTTACCTCGCAATATTTTTCTAATCACCTTATGTAGTTTATACGCTATTTGATAGTGTTATGCGTAAATTATAGAGACTTTTAGAAACACTTTAAGGTAATACGAGGCCTGTTCAGAAAATAACACAAAGGGTCAGAAAATGTTTTTGAATTTAGAGCTTTTTAAATATGGTAAAATATAACTTCTTAAAAATGACATTAATCAAATTTCCACACATTATCCTTGAACTTTTTAAGTTTCTATTATCTTCATTTGTCAGCAATCAAGACGCATCTTTTCGAGTCGACATTTACTTTAGGAATAACTATTTCCTGAAAATGCCTTTTAATAAAATAATATTTATTATATTATAACTTTGTATTTTTATCTTATGTTAAACGAAATGTTCAATCACTTTAGATTTCAATTAAATAGATATATTTTGTCCTCTTGGTAGAGTGACAAATAAACATTTTTAATCGTTTCATGATGCCCATAACCCATAAAAAATTATCCCATGAGGAATCGATACAAAGGCATCGTTAGGGATCTAAACTTAAGTTTATGTTCCCCTCCTTGTTCTTTGTCCCGCTGCTCGCCTAGCAGAATTGTCATTATTCATTAGGACATATACACTACGACAAAGGACTTCACTTAATTAATTAAATGAGTCAACCAAATTTGTCGCTAGCTTCTAGGCCCTTCATATTACCAATAAATTATTAGTTTTAAAATTATGTAAGTTATAGCAGAGCTACATCAATGAATGGGACTATTGTTCAGTACCTAGGCTTTCCGTAAAGCAGCACTGGCAGAGAGTGACCGGTAATTTCGCAGGTGCTATGAAAGCACGAACTTTCGTCAACTGTGCGAAACGATTTTTAACTGATGATATTGCGAGAAACCCTTTTTAAGGAGTGCATCTTAGAAAAATTCATTTGAATTTGGTTAAAACCCTTAAAATAACAGAAGTAGATACTGATTTTGAATAAAAAACATAATTACTTGTAAATGTTCGTCATGACAGGTTGCTGAACTCGCGGGAGCTACTTGTCTATATCACCGGTGTTTCGCCACATCTTAACCACCCGCACTACATCAAGTGATTTGTTGGGGAAAACTCTCCAAAAGCTTCCGATTTATTGGCGAACTTCTAACATATGTCGGTGGCGAAAATTCAAAGGCCGTATCCTGTATAAAAATAAAATGTCACCAACACAAACCGGGGGGGAGAAACGTGTCATGTATACACTGACTCGGGTAATAGGAAGATATACGGGAGTGTTCCTGATTTCATTGAAAAGTCAAATCCAGGAAAGTAATTCCTGAATGAGCGGGAGTTCGTCCATTGTGTTGTGCGATAATGGGAAATATACAGGTCTATTAAAGTGGAAGGCGAAAGGGAAGGTTTTATATAGTATTCACTTAGTATTTAATAAATCATTCTGGACAACTGAATAAATGGGCTTTTTGCCGTGTGTTGGCCGAGGTCTGAGGGAAAGGTACAATGTAAAGCGTTTAACTGAAGTGACACTTCTACAAACAAATGCGGTTTAGAAAACGTATGGTGCGGTCTGATAAGTTAAGTCATACCAAAAATACAGTCAGTGAGTTGAATTTTGGTTAGATTCAAATCATATGTTTAAACAGTAACATGGGTACCTTATAATAAAATGAAAAAATAAATTGAGAAAGGGAAAATCAGAAAAAAATACGCAATTCCAAGTCCGTTGATATTTATCTTAACATTTCTAGAATAGAAATAGATTAGATCTGAAATGACGATAAGGAAATCCATGAGTTTCAAAATAATGGGTTCATATCAAGTAGTTATAGGTGTATTGTATATACATTCCACAGGGTGATACAGAGAAAAGTTTTAAATGAATATCACGATGTGCCAACATGTACCAATTAAAACAATTAATCAAAAATGGAAATATCCTCCATATTTTACAACTGAAATATAAAAATTCTATAAAGGAATAATCTCAGTAACAAAAATTAAAAGAGTTCGCATATACGGTGCTTTCATAAAAGCCAGAGTCCCACGCTACCGGATTCGTTTTGGCGCTCAATAAATTTGATTTTCTTCACTTGGTGTTTCAGAAATTATCAAGGAAAAGTTGGCAACTAGGACCCTAGAGAAAACGTCGATCCAGAGACATTCGTAATTTTTCGTGTTTTTATGCCTGTTATTGTTTGTACAATTTATCAGTGTTTACCAGTATTTCTGTGCTTCTCTACAAATTAGTCGTTGTCTGTTGAGTTGAAAAAAAAATTGTTTTTTCCAGAACTCTAAAAATTCGTCGTTTTTTCCTTAAGTTAAACGAATATTTTAAGGTTATGTTAATTTGTTAATTTTTTATTCCTTGCAGATTTGTGTAAAAATGTCATTTATACCGGAACAGGATGCGTTTCTTTTGATGGAAGATTTTCGCAGTGGTACACCGAATAGATACAATTTGGTCTTACTCTTTGCAATCCTGTATGGAACGATTTTTTGAAGCTCTTCCTAATGATATGATGTGTTTAAAAACCACAAATTAATCCTTATTAAAAGATATGAGGAAAAACATTGCATTTGCAAGGGCACATATACTGGTTAATTTGTGTACTTACAAGAAATAATTGTACATATTATTGTATTGATATGTCCGTAGGTGTATCAGTTGGGACTTGTCAGAAAGCATTAAAGAAGTAGCAGCATATGCATCCCTATAAGGCTTCTGTTGTGTAAGAGTTACGTCTTCCTGATCACGACCAACTAGTACAATATTGTCAATAGTTTAATGAACATTTAAACGCCGATAATTTATTAGACCTGACGTTTTATTCCGATGGGGCATGGGTATATTTATCTGGTTATGTAAATAGTCAGAATTATGAACATGGGCAGCATAATTTTATTGAAACATCATTACATTCTCAGAAGATAGGAATTTAGGTAGCAATTTCAAGAAGACGAATAATAGGCCCAATTATTTTCCGAGTAGCAATAGAGAAAGTTATCATAACATTTTATAACAAGCCCCGGACTGAATGCATGACGATGAACTGAAGCATGCGTATTTTGAAGAAGATAGAGCCACAGCACATACTGCAGCAGAAATTATAAAATATCTTCAGGATTTTTGTGGTGATAGATTGATTACTAGAAGTTAAGAAAACACACCACAGAAATGAGACAACCCCCAAATCCAAAATCCAAAGGCTTGTGCGGAAGGGGCTACACTTGAAAAAACGCGGACAAACACCCATTATCCATCGACATTGCCAGTGCCGACACCGGGGATCGAACCCGGACCAGAGTAGGAAGCCTAGCCGAGAAATGCTTGCCACCGCACTCTCGACCGACTGCGCTACCGTGGCGATTAAAAAAACATGGTAGCGATAATAACAAAGTTGTGACGCATTTGGTAAATATTTTTTATTTTGTATCAATTTATTCTGAGATAGATGCATCGTACAATATTGTCAACAATAGTAATACTCACCTATACAGGACTTGATATGCCACCTATTGGTTACAAAGTGAGACGAATTATAATAAGTCCATAAAGAAATTAAAACCGAGGCGTACGTCAGGATCAGATGATATTCCTCCTTATGTTTTAAAAGGTTGTCACGAGTGTTTTAAATTGCCTCTTTTACTATTTATAACTTAATTAAACAAACTTATTTCCCACGGCTTGGAAAGTGTCAATGTCGTAGGTAACCCCTATTTATAAATCTAGGAAAAAAAAGTTTATTATTATTGCAATTAATAAAATGATGAGAATCTGGAACAAATGCAAGTTTTTTTGTGATAATTTCCAATAATTTTCTTGAAAGATTATTCACTTACAAGTTTCTCCACTACGACAGAAGGAAAATTTGAAAAAGATGCTCTATGCTTGATTAAATAAGAACCAAAGTTGTAGACATACAAAGAATATATGAGCATATTCGCTAACGGGCAGGGATGGGCGTTTACGCGTCGACTTTAATTGTCGACTTCTACGTGTAGACTTCGCGTAGACTATGTAAACAACGTAGACTATGTAGGCAATGTAGATAAAGTGGAGTTTGCGCCCTAATTTTAGTTTAATCTAACCTATATCATATTTGCGTTACATTTACGTATGATCTATTTTGTGCTGTACTCAATTCATCACTCAACTTTTTCTGTTTGGCTGTTTTTACATAAACATAAAATGAGCGGACGTAAACATAGAACATAGACATAGAAATTGACCAAAAAAATATCAAGTTAATTTAGAGTTGAAGTCAGAAAGTTGGTTGAGGGTTTGCTTAAAGAATACACTGTGTCTGAATTAAAATTTTCTTGGTATCTAACGCTTAATATTATTCAGTCCTGCTAAGTAAATCAATTCTTTTATACAAACATTTGACAATTTATGGTGACTTGACATTCTTGACAATTATGTGTTAATTTTAGAATAATTTTTAAATTGGTTAAAATTTCACAGTTTTATAATTTAATCTCAAGTTAAAAGACTTGAAAGCTTGACAATTAAATAATACAAAATGTTCTATAAATTAAACCTTCAACCAATCTTCTGACTGCAACCTATTTTTTTTAAGTTTTGAATACATTATTTATTTCTCGTTATTTTTTTAACTACCAATAATGTTGATGATTATGTTATTATACACTTGTTAAACAATTTTAAAGAATAAAGTTTAATTTAATTTAATTATGTATTTTTATAATGGGGTATTTTCTTTCAATCGAAATGAAAGTGAAAACTTTCATTTTTGTATACTTAATATATATTTTTTTATATTTTTTAAAACAAAAATTATTATAAAAAAAATTATATAAATATATAAATTATGACAGTCAGTAAAAAACAGTTTATTTAATTTTAAAATTTTAGTCTCCATTCGTGACCTCATTAAGTGAAAACTAGGGAATATATTATATAATACTCGTATATGTATAGAGGTACATATATCAATAAATACACATAATATTTAGTTTGAGAAAATGCAATAAAAAACATTATCTTGTGCCTCTGCAAATATTTACAGAAATATGTTACCATTTATCGTTTATTGAAAAGCTCAGCTCTATATGATTTGTATTAAAATCTTAGATCTTATATATTTACATAATATGATCTAGGATTGAAACAAAAATTATTTTGAAAGGGTACCTATATTATAAATTAGTAGAAATATTTAATAAAATTTTTTTTTATTAAATTCTGTAACTCTAACACCTTTAGAAAAAATAAAATTAACGTGTTCTAACTAAACTAAAATATCTACACAAAGTGTTCTTAAAACTTAATCAAATATTCCAAATTGTTGCTGACTTTAAAAATGATAAAATTTTCATTAAAGAATATATGCGACATATCTTTATTTAGAGATTTTATAGAAAAAAAATTGTTGGTCAATCTGACCTGACCTAAAACTATCGAGGAGCATCAAGCGAGACACTTTTTTTTTCTCGTGAATTCTCGGCAGATATTGTTTGATCTTTTGTACTCGGTTCATACATTTTTTTTTAGATGGTTGTGATAGGTAGGTACTTTTCCAAATTCCAAATTTTCAATTTTTCTTTTTTTGCAAGAATCACGAGTTACAGCCTTACGAAATTCTTTTTTTGAGGTACATACCTACCACACCTTTTTCTAGTTTTGAGAGTTTCTTAATTGTTGACATTGTCGACATTGTTTACATTGTCGACTCTTCCAAATTAAGTCTTCATCTAGATCATTGTCTACGCGTAGACAATTGCATTGTCTACGTCGACATTGTCTACCCGCCCAACCCTGCTAACGGGTGGAGGTATTTTTCTTATTTCTGTAAATATAATACATCTACACTAGCTTTCGGACGTTTTAGTTATTTGGAAAACACTAAAGTCTTTTGTGAACCCAATGAAGGAGTTTTAAACACATAAGTTTAGTTAAACCGTCTTATTTTGTCCCCAAGATTTTACGATACATGAAATATTGCGATACCCTGGATATGACCAGAAAAAAGATAATAATGTTTACGATGTTAAAGATATAGATTAAAACTTATTGTACCTTCTTTATTTCTTCTTCTTTATTTAATACCTGTAGTGGCAATGAAGAAACTGCAGAAATATTTACTGCCAATTTGCTGCTAAATTATCGATCTGGCCCAGTCATGAATAACACTTTAATAACTGAATATAGACCCATTAGTTTAACTGTTCCTTGTAAATTAATGGAACGAATTATTTGCAATAATCGTGTCATATTTTCATTAAACAACATTATACCAACCACTCAACATAGGTTATTATTTGTGATGTCCAATTTGCTTCAGGCTTTAAACGTATGGACAATATGGATTGTGGTGAACTGGATATAATTTATTTGGATTTTTCGCTTACCTTTGATAAACTACCAAAGTTTATGTCCAAAAACAATCTTAAATTAAATTACACTATTGAAGAATATATCCCATATACTCTGTCGCATTATAACGACCTTATCAGAGTCGTAAAGTACCTTTGTATGTAAATCTGCATGAAAATGTAGGTAACCTGTTATATGATTCGCAGATATTTCCAAGGTCTTAACAGGATTAGTTTTCTAAAGATATTCGTCGGCATCTTGCAAGATATTCTGCAATTAGGAGGTGTTCAGAGACGTGCTACTAAGCTCCCCATTGGATTTACGTATCTTTCTTACAAAACACGTCTCATACGCCTAAATCTGCAGTCTCTGGAGGATATAAGGATACGTGATGATTTCATAATGACATACAGGGTTCTCCATGATAAAATCAAGTGCCCAGGTGAAATCTTCGTCAGCAACAGGGATGTGTGTGGTCACGATTTAAAGTTAAAGAAGAAACATTTTTACACCTGTATAAGACAGTATTTCTTGCCAAACCGCAAGTTTGACATATGGAACTCCCTACCGAGCAATGTGATTTTTATTAACTTTTTCAAATCTAAACTTGATCATTATTTAAAATTTACAAAAAGGTAAATTTATTTTTTAATGGTTATTTCAATTGTCTCATTTTTTTAATTTTTTAACATAAACCCTAAGTCCAAAAACCCTAAACCTATAAATCCATAAGGTTTGTAGTGCTGTGCTGTGAGTATGTTCAAAAATCGAGAAATAAGTCACACTACTATATTTCAACATGCGATTTCTCAAAAACAAAAAGTGATATCGGGATAAATCCAAGTGAGTTTTAAGGTGTAAGTATAGTACTTTACGACCACATTAATGGTTTCAGCCTTTCCATGTAACATAACCTCAAATATGTCAAAAAATCACGATTTTGGCACTTTTAGGTTAGGATATCTCGAAAACCAGAGCCAATTGAGAAATTTGGATCTCGGATTCGAATTCAGCGCCTCAAAATCCTTTTTAAAAGTGTTGTTGGGTTAAAATCTTGTTAGCCTTGGTAATTAAGGAATGGTTAAATCTGTCTTTCCTACTTGTTTATTGAAATAAATATCAATTATAAAAAACTTTTGGTTTTACATGTAGGTAGCTTCTATATGAAATAACTGCTCTGTATCAAATATAATGTTTTCAATAGCTCTTGAATCCTCTCCCAATTTTTTAAGTATCATAGACCCGTTAGAAATTGGTTCGGAAGAAAATGTTACCTATTCACTTCTCTATCCGCCGCAACATTGTTGTTATGCTAGTACCTATATCTACAATTTATATTATTACTTATATAATATATGTATATATATCCCTATGTCTGAGTCACAATTTTTGTAAAATATATTTCACATTAAGAAAAATGTGTTTTCTATCTAAACTTGTATGCAACTTTAATAATAGAACGTGTGTAGATAAGAAAACTATTTAATTCCTTATTATTCTGGACGTGCCAACAGGTAAAACTTCCTAGATTATTATGTCTGCAACTACGAGTCCAGTCAACTTTACCGCTATTAAAAATAACGATACGTGTTCTCGATTTACGCTTACTTACCTCTTTTAATAATCGTAAAGCATTTCGTTCGGCAATAATTGCCGCCATACATACGGCGCGTTGCCTTAAAGATTTATTGACCGCATAACTGGAGGTACACCCGAATGAACCGTAAAAACAGAGCTTTCAGTCTATCGCTTCCTCAAACTTTAATGATAAATCCAAGATTTACTGCCTAATGGCCGAGACCACAACGATGCAAGGCCAGTTAAGATAAAATATCTACTAAACTAGATCTAGTTATTTATAGATTTAGTCAATGTTCGCACCTTAATCGCAAAAATAAACGAGTCGCCTAACAAACGGCCTAGTGAACTGGCAGAAGTGTGGATTTATAAAGATTCGTAGATTTAAATTTAACTAAGCCGTACGTGCAATTTATGCAACACTAAACCGGGATTTATAGTTGCAATAATTTCCTCGCTAAATTTAGATTTTATTGTTGCATATAAATATACCTATCCATTTAAAGTGGCTTGGTTGACGCTTCATAGAGTTTGATTTCGAAAATTGGCGTTAATAAATTATTTGTGGCCCGAAACCACGTGGGGTTTTACGGCTTTTTTGATGCAACTTCTGCCAAATTTCACGCCAATGTGTTTTAACAGATGTTTCGAATGTACGTTATTCCAGATTCACGTAGAAATAAATGTATACTCAGTCTCTCTCATATACGTTTGTCTTCAACGACAATCAAATTAAGATAAAATTTTATTTACAGAGATATACTTAATTATACTAATATCTATTATTTTTGTTCCAGGTATGTGATTCCTTTAGAACTCTTCTTCAGTTAAAAGTAAGTAATAATCATTAATAGAGCTGTCAGATGCTTTTCACGTTCATACCACGTTAGTATACTGTTGCTTGTTATCGTGCGGCTGTTGCCTAATTAATTCATATCCGTTGGTGTTTATAGTGGTATATTATAGACAATTTAATTTGTTACTTTTTAATAAATAATAGTCACGCCTATGTCCTGCGGCTCAGTTCTGACAACTTTATCAATAATCAATTAAATATCAAATCATCATTTTTCATTTAAAACAATGGTGGTGAAAACCATTTAATTTAGTAATATACAACACTAACGCAAAGAATGAAAGGGTCAAAAAAATTGACGAAATTTTTCCGAGATTTTTGACAGACTGTAATTAGGTGAAAAATGGTCATATCGGGAATTTAAAAAATGCATTTTGAAACCCTAAGATTCTAGTATTTAGATCTTTCGGTCGAAATTTTTTAGGAGCTACGATTCTAAGAAATTTTTTTTTCTGAGTCCACGGACTTGGACAAACTTTTTTCAGTGGACCAGATCTTTTGTCTTCAATCATCGGTATCTCGGCGACAAATGGTCGTACAGAAAATTGAAGGGCAGTTTCAAAAACCGGAATAAATTTCCTATATCATGCTGCAGCAACTTTTCGCATTTTTTTTTTTTTTTCATCTTTGACACGAATTTTAAAAACAGGAAAAAAGAGTAATTTATGGTTTTTTAGAAAATTGACGGCTAAATTAGAAATATTCACGAAATGACTAAATGTTAAGCATGACTTTTACAGTTCGATATACCCAGAAGAACCCTGCGAAATTTCATCTCGATCTAGCAAATCGTTTCTTTGTTTCAAATAGTCAAACTTATGAAAAAAATTAAAGAGTCACGTTTTTTGAGCTTAAACACTTCTTAATCATGATTAAAATGGGAAAAAAGGGTTTTTTTCATCAATTTAAACGTTATTTGCGGTAAAAATGTGAGAAAACCTCAAAAAAATGTTCCCATTTTTTCCTTTTCTTTTTAAGTTCGTGTAAAAGATGACAAAAAATTTTTTCCGAAAAGTTGCGGCAGCGCGTTATAGGAAATTTATTCCAGTTTTGGAAGCTGCCCTTCAATTCTCTATACGACCATTAAAAGTCCGATATTTCTAAGAAAAATGGTCGTATCGAAATTTAAAAATAAGGAAATTGATGCTGAATAAACAAGCTATCTGCTCCATGCAATGGCTTAGGTGGAAAAAATTTCCAAGTCCGTGGACTCAGAAAAAAATGTGAAGTGTGTGAAGAAATGTAGAAGATACCTAGTTTTGCAATTTGACCTTCTATTAATAAAGAATTAAATGTTTTTCTGGATAATGTCAATAATAAAGAATTAACAGTTAAATCTGCTCCAAAAATAGAAATTAATATCTAATAGATTACTCTTTCTAGATATTTTAATTTAAAAAATATAGGTGTGCAAAATGTCATCAGGATAACGGGTAAATGGGCCTAAATAAACTTTTAAGCACATAATTTCAAACCTTTATGCGTTATTGATCAGTTATTGGAAACAACCTAATTGAGAACGCAATACCAACTAACTTATTTAGCAAACCAAATCAGCATCGAGACATTCAATGTTTATGTAGCTGAGAATATTTTATAAACATTCACTAGGAACCCAAACCACAGAATAAACAAACCAAGGTTTAATAAAGTTCCCTCAAAAATCTATGACAATAGCATAGATTGCGAATGCAATAAACATATCTGTAGACCTATAAATATGAAATTTGATCAAAAAGTACACTGAAAGAAATGGGCTTATTAAACTGTTTATCTAGAATAATGTGTATAACGCATATTAAAACTTTTATAACCAATATACGACTTTTATTAAAAAAAAGCAATCATTTCCATACTCATTATAGAATGAGTTTAACTGGAAGGTGCTTAATACACCTTATGCATCTATGAAATAAAGGTTATAATGAATTACTTATACATTATTAGGTGTTATAGACTTTATGTTCCAATTGTATAGTAGGGAAGATTTGTTGTATAAAGACCAGTATCCGAATTTGTATATAACAATTATATTAACAGAATTATTCGTTCTTATACTGAATATGTTTCCGTTTTTAACGTGTAAAACGCGTCTTATAATGGTTAAGTGATCGTCACCTCTCCGTGCATAATCGGTTATGATCGTAAAATTTCCGACAGTCCGCTGTGCATCGACTTACGAATATTACACGTCTAGTTTGATGAAAATAGACGGTATAGGCACATGTTTTGTGGGATACATGATCATATCGCGTTGTGTGAAATGGAAAATTATGTAAGTATCTAATTGTTTTATGGCTTGTAATTGTTTTGTTTTTCAAATGTAAATCTTGTCTAAATCTTAAAAATTATTATCTTGTAGGTATGCCCTATTAGAAACCGCTGATGGAAGTTTTACATAAGATGGAGGAACAGAACGCTAGCGGTGACAAAGAGGAGCATGGGTATAAAGTCAATCAACCAGAGGGAATAGAATTAGAAGGAAAGATGTTCAACCTTTCAGGGGATGCTTCATTCTTAAGGTGGAAGAGTTATAGTGCAAATTCTCATGTAATACAAGAAAATACGGGTGCATCGTTGCTAAGAAAATAAACTGGACAGTTTTGGGAGCGATTTGTCATCATTTTTAATGCTTAAAAGTATGTTTTATGTATGTTTACATTAGAACCTTAGCTTGTAATTACAGTTATCCAATAAAATTTCTGAAAACTTAGTCATATATTTTTAACTCATACAGAGTATGCAACAGTTTAATACATTTATTATTATAGAACTTATAACCAGTACTAGATGTTCTAATAACTATATGGAACACTTTAATAACAGTTATTGCTATTATTTCGTAAAGGGTATAAAAAACGTTGTATATTAGTTATACAATAATTTAATAAAGAATAAGGTTTATAGTCACTGTACAACTGTGATAGCAGTACGCGTTTTATATCCAATATTCACCTGTTTAACTGTCACATATAGTATACAATGGTCTTATAAGGGCATATAGGATTCTAATAAAGAATACAGCGCATTTCTTTCAGTGTAAAGGGAATTGTTAATTTCAGCAGAAAGTATTTATTTAATCATCAATCCGATCCCCTTCAAAGAAGTCCCTCTGTGACTTATACATTTATACTAACGTAGTTTCCAGTTCGAGAAACATGGATGGAATGTCTAGGTATTGTCTTGAGTACAGTTTGCAATGTTGCCTTTATATCATCTATTGTTGAAAAACGTTGTCTTTTGAGTATCCGTCTGAGTTTGGGAAATAGGAAAAGTCACAGTGGTCATGTCCGGATAATAGGGTGACATCACAACGGTGTCGTGTGTCTCCAAGAACTGTTGGATAAGCAAAGCAGTATGCCTTGATGCGTTATCGTAGTGCAAAATCTAGTGTTCTTCTCATTTTCTCCTGATTGCTTCACGCAAATTGAGCAAAACGTGTACTTCTTGTTAACTGTTCGACCGGACAGTAAAAATTCGTGATGAACTATACCATTGCAGTTGAAGAAAACGGTTATAAGGATCTTCATATTTGACCAGATCTCGCCTCATATATCCTTCCTTCCTCATCTCTTTCCTGGAAATATTTGTATCATTAATAAACTCGTGGCTGTGACATAGTATCGGCGGGCTTTCTTTAACATTTTGAATGCCTTTGATGCTTTCTGATCCAACATTTCGCCATATAAAAAAATCACGTAAAACACTGAAGTAAGTCTTACTCATTTGCTCGCTAAACACAAACTAAGCAAGGCAGCTGCCTAAAAATTGACAGGTACGTCATTGACATTGCTACCAATACGCGAAAAAAGAATTAACTTGATAGACAAGATACAACACGCGCAGTTTGAAAATTCCCGTTACATTTTTATCAAACCTCGTATTAGAATAGACAAATACAAAGATTACATTAAAAAATAGAATTCCTCTTGAGAAAACGATCAAAAAATTTAATGAGGGTCGGCCGATACTTTGAAGAAGGAGAATAATACCATTAAAAAATAATTAAAAGAAGCAGCGATTATTGTATTAAATGGTGAATGACTTATTAAGTCAAATTACTTTGTAAACTGCATGTAATCCTTATTGGCTGCCATTAAAGAAGTAAATAATAATAAAATAAAAATCATCACATGATTCTCTAGCTATGGGAGAAGATAAAAAACAAATTTAAACTGTTAACACTAAGTAAAAACTAAACATCATTATCAGTTTTGCAAATGACAACAGATTGAAGTGTGTGATATAGTGATGCGTATTTTTTATTCAGTTGATTCTTTTGACACAAATCATCTATTTGATTATTTTTTTCCCAAAATAGATACTAATACAATGCCTCAAGTAACTTCAGAAAATATCTAGATAAGTATATCTATCTCTTCATGATACGCATAGATCATAATTCCATATCCAAATTAGATTATATTTCATTCGCTATTCATCTTTAATCTCTGTAACATATATCTCGACAGTTATACGTCTTTGAGGCAATACGTAGAACCGTGGTGGCGTTGGTTTCACTAAATTAGTACACCCGTAGGAGTATCTTCTGGTTTAGCCAGACAGTTTACTTTATTTTCCATACATGTTCTCGACAGCCTACATACGTAAAGGACGGGATACAAAAACATAATGATCACAAAGGCGGCAGAACACTTAGATAACATTTTAATGTCGCTTCAAATAAATCTGCAAACTGCTTCACAAAAAGTGTTACCGAGTCTAAGGCGTTCAAAGTTCATTTAATTAATGCCTTTCGTGAAACAATTTGAACATCGGTAACAGTAATTTAAAGATTTCCGAGAGTTGGTATTTAATTTTCCGTGGTAGAAAGTTAGATTAAATTTAAGTGCCATTTCTTCGATAAGTCGGTATTATAGAGATGCAAATGATGTTTGTTTACCGAGGAAATCTTAAACGTGGCTTAATGGCTTTATTAAAGGATTACTAGCGATGCTTAAGTGGTATTACCGTATACAGAACGTTGTGAAAGAAATAAAAGGTAATCATCTTTATAAGGCTTTATTGTGAGGTGGAGAATATTGAGTTTTCATGTAAATAATTGAAAAAGATTTACTCCTTTTAAATCGAATAAATATAATATAATAAATCGAAGAAATATTTTTAATTTAGTTTGAATTGTGTCGCAGCCTTAGGGATGACCAAAAATAAAGTAAACGGTACGAAAGGAACAACGCCGCCAATGTCCTGTAAATTAGTACAGGTAATTCGAATAGCTTTTTTATCAGGTTTTGTCTACTTATTGTTTTGCTATCCACCTTAGTTGAGCTTTAATCGTCAGCAAGTGTGGCCATAATATGTATGTTGTGATTGTTAAAATAAATATTTACGCCTTTCTTCAGCCTGTGTTATTTTTGTAACGACTTTAAGAACAAAGTAAGAAATCCTCATGATGTGGAATATGCGAAACAGGGTTACACACTGTTCATGTTGCTCTGCCCCATTTTGATTATACTTAACTTTATGTTAACAGGAATTTATTTTTTTTTATTTACTTATATTTTAATTATAAATATTATGTATATGTTTACTCATATCAAAAGTGTTTTCTTTTTAATTTTTATAATTAATTCACCTTGCGCTAGCATATCTGGGATTAGCGAAGAAAAAAACGCAGTACATCTTTTTGGAAAAAAATGTTCCATATCATTATTTTCCTTCCAATTATTTTATTATAAAATCAAATTCAAATAGGTTATACGAGTATATCTTTTAGTTCAAGAAAGATCTGAAAACAATAGATAATCTAAGAATTATAGATTTTGAGAACAAAACTGTTCCTTTCATCTCTAATTTCTGGAGTCAATATCAAAAACCAGAACGATAGGGACCAATGACTACAAGCCATGCTATGGACCAGTCAATGTAAACAGTATACAGGGTGTTCCACCTAAGTGGGATTCTTCTTAACTCTGTAACTGTAAAATTTATAAAAAAAATGGTCTTAATAAAAGCTGGATGGAATCATGTGAGCCAAGTAAAGAAAATGTTTTTAGCTTTACAGGGTATTCCATTTCGCGTGTGCGCTACATAACTTTGTTATTTTAAATGGAACACCCTGTACATTATTGTATTTTTAAATTGATTAATATTAGGTAGAGTTTATTAAATGTACATGGTGTTTAAAACTTACCGTTTTCGAGATACTCGGTTGTTTTTGAAAAAAATCATGATTTCGGCTCTCTAAATGGGGCTAGATAACATCTAAACCATAAGAGTTAGAAACCTGCAGTTTTCACAATTCGTTTTGGCATTAATTACTCTATTTGTCGTCTGTGAGCAAAACGTGTACGTTATTCAGACTTGGAAATACTGAGACCTACATTTAATAATCTTCAGAGTTTTTTTTTCAAATAAAATGACATATTAATTGTCATGGGTGAATGCAAAATTGAATGCCCTTTCGATTGATATAAGGTTGTCCATACTTATCTCTAACAGTTTTCCAGAAAATCAGATTCTTTTCTAAAGTCCGAAAAAGTAGCTATCGAAACATCGTCAAGAAGGCCTTGCAAACAATCTTTATTGCACTGTTTGACATACCTACAAAGCAAATAAAATGTCACTCTATAAACATATAAATAATATATAATAAATTTGAGTAGATTTTGATATTTCTCCTATCTCAGAAGATATAGTTACTGATGTTTTAAAAGTATGTATACAAGGTGTGCCATTTAACACTCCCACTGCCAATATCCCCGAAATAAAGAAATTTGCTTTAGTTCCGGAAACTGGGGTTGTTAGGTCTCTCGCATAGCTTCAAATTGTAGTTAGAACTGTTAGTGCAAATCTTTCTTTATAGATGGCGTGGCGATACTAAAATATTTTTTGATCCCTGGAACGTGGAAATGCAGTCCATCTGAAAGATCGTTAAATTTTGAGTAATTTTTGTAATATAAAGTTTTTCCCGATATTTACTTGTCTACGAGACATGTCGGCTTCAATATAATTAACCAGAAAACCTATTATTTTATCTAAAATATAGCTTCAAACTGCAGTTAGAAACTGCATTTTGGAGCTATTCGAGGGACCTAACAACCCCACTTTCCGGAACTAAAATAAATTTCTTCATTTCGGAGATATTGGCAGCAGGACTGTTAAATGGCACACCTTGTATATGCCAATAAAAGTTTTACTGTTCTCGCTAAATGTTACAATTCAATCAAGAACCAAGCAATCTAACCAATCTATCAAGAAACGCAATAATTCTATTTTTGTTTGTAGAGTTCATAAGGCACCCATTACTTTTTCATCTTAGTGTTATACCTTGACTTTCACAAGAGCGATTTTAAAGTGAATAACGCTTATTGCCAAATGAGATTAAACCGTTTCCAAAGTACATTGTTAAAATTGAGTCCCTCAACTCAAAATTTCCCTTTACTTAAGTAATTTAATTACCGGGTCTGTTAAGATTGAGACATGAAATTGCTACGCACGCCAACGTTTCATTAGTGACGCGGCTTTATGTACGTTTTACGATGACATCTTTAAGGGTTCTTACATTAATTGTAGTATGTCCTTGAGTTCTTGAGCATTTTCGACGTTTTACAACTTGCGGTGTGTGGCTTTAAAGATATCCGTAACATCCAGTAATCAGCACTTGAAATATACGAGAACACTAAACAATAAAATGTATTTGATTAGTGTCTACGTATTTATATACCTAGTTCAAGAAAAAATATCTTCATGTCAATCTGTCACTATTCGAACCCATCAGTTTGTACTAGCACACATTTCTAATTTTTAAAACTGGAACAAAAAATTATATTAGTGGACAAGATTTGGAAATTTTCACCCTGCGTTTACTAAAATAGTGAACTTTTACCAAGATAAAAGTTTTGTGATATTTTATAGTGACATAACTACCCAAGAATAGAGCGAGTCAAGTGTTTGGTCACCAATGATCGGTACTGAAACCAAAATAACACGGTTTATTCAACAATGTGGGAAATAATTTTCTTCTAGTTAAGTCAGTAGCTTCAGTAATGTTTTTGAAACTGATCTCGCTGAAGTAACGGGTTTGATGACAAATAAGAAGCTGCTGAGTTGCAGAATAGTAAATATTCCTCTGAGCAAACAACATTAACATATCGTGTTTTTTTAATTAATCTCACTCCATATAACTAAAGCTCAAACTAATAATGGCGCTGTATTTATGAATACCCCAACTTACATTTGTTATTTTAAATTATTAAATGTTTTAATAGCACCTTTAAGGTCGTTTTGGGTATAAATTTTCAAAACGCATTGCACTTTACTGACAAGATGGATAAATTTTGTAAATATTTGTCGTAGAAGTCAGACTTTTAAAAAAAGTTTTATTTACAGAAAAATTGTAAAAACAATAACAAATTAAAAGTAATATATCAATGTCATTTATTTCGATTTTTATTTCCGTTAGAACAGAACATGCGTATGTTTACTATAAAATTCACGAAAGAGTTAAAAATCATTTAACTTCTTTTTCTACGCAAAATAACTTCTACTACTGTCAAGTCACTATCAACAAAAAGATTGCGAAATTAGAACGTGGCTAACACATATGTTAATTTGGCCATTTCAAGTGTATGTTACTTTAATGTGTTCTCCTGTAGAATAGATTATTAACAAGTTATGGTTAAAGTTTGCAATGTGATTACTAAAGTCACGTTACAGTCACTCGGTTGAGTCACTATTACCGTTATTCATCACCCTATCAAGGAAATTACTTTAAAGACTCATTTTAGTAAAATTTATATTATAATTTTACTTAACAGATATTTAAAGTAACTTTAAAGACAATTATCATGTTGAGAAGTAGTTTGTATAATTTTGAATCGGAACCGACAGTATTTCTTCGTTCAATGAGGCATTATAGTTTTATTCTTTACATGAATCCTAACTCTGTTACAATGACACTGAAATTAGTACTAGTCAGTGTTTATCTTAGTTGGGAACATAAAATAGAAATATAGTTATGCAAACTAACACACGAAAAAAACATGCTTTATGCACGGCTGCAATTAACATTAAAAACATCATGTATATAGACCTTTCCTAGAAGAAATCAAAATGGGTTAACACTGGATTATCTCAGAAGGAGTGAGGCTATTAAACAAATAATAAATATCATCTCGATGACTTCATTTTAGGATGGATAAATAAACTTTTCGAAAATTTAGGTTAAAGCCATTATTATAATAAAGTTGATTTATGAATTTAAATGAGTTTAGATATACTCTTTATGATGGTTTTAAATCTTTTTGAATATCATTCATACCGGCCATCTGTATCAGTTTATACTGTACTATTTATTAATATGTTAGTTGCTAAATGAGGTGTCGATGTGACACCTTATCTGCAGTTGACAGCAATATGCAGTTTACCTTATTCGCAGTTTTTAATCGTGTTCGAGTATATCCTGATATTCCATCTGCTGCTGTTGAAGATCTTATATACCTTAAACTTTCATTTCATTGTTAGCTAATATTTTTTGTATATGTATTTCTCATTTTCTGAAAGGAAGGAATGCTATTTTAATGCACCTACTATTTATATTTTAAGATGAAATTTTTATTATTTGTTAGATACCTATCTAAGTATCAACACATTTTTTATTACAATATTACAAGGTGTTGCAATATTACGCAGATTGAATTCAACAGGCGATTTTCTAAATAAAGATACGGAAAAAAGGTCATGAACGTAAATCTGCTAATAAGATTTTATTATTTTATAATTAATACCAATTACATCACATGATTCCTGATATTTGTTGATCATTAGGTCACCAGAAAACATATGTTGTTATAGTTTTTCTAAAGTTAGTATGTTAAATCTGTTAACCGATACATAAAAAAATCTTCATCATCAATAAGGTTATAATAACATCAAAAAGTTAAACGCTGAAATAGATAAGTTGCATTTTTCAAAAAGATAATCATTGTTGTTACAACAACAAAAATCAGAAGGATTGTAATGATATAAAGATTATATGTTGCTATTATATATAAAAAAACGTATCAGCCTCTAAATTATTTCATACGACCATTTCTATATTCCTTGGGTCCTCAAAATAAAAGTTGAATGGACTGTATTTCGGCGAATTATCTTAAAAATGGTATAAAGTAAGCAAGAATACCTGACAAAAAGAAAAACCCTAATATCAAAAACAAAGCGTTTGTAGATCTATACTCATATGATTTTTTTCGTATTTTTAGTGAATGAATTAGGATTTAGAATTTTAACGATGAAATATTGTAAGACCCTGTATATGAGGAATATGTATTGAACAGCCTTGATTTTATTTATTTATAGTCAGCAGCGGAATATTAGGTCGAATTTCAAAGAAAACAACAGAATATTATTGGCGATAGGAAAAACATTGTTTTCTTCGAAATTCGGGCTAAGTGAACAATATTATGACTACAAATAAGTAATAATCTTATGTTTTACTTTGGTATTTATCTTGAAACTTATTTCTTTTAAGATCAAATTCCTGATTTAATTTTGGTATTGACTAGAACCTGTTTCTGGAAAAATATTTCTTTATAAACAGCGTGTATAAAATTTAATATATTCGTATTTTACAGTACAGTTGGTAAAAGGGTTAACGAATACGCAATTCTTGTAAAGAGCGGAAAATGCATTTGTAACGGTGTGTAAACAAACAAAGTGAGGACCACAGTGAGGATAAAAATTAGATTTTAATTGTTTCAGTTAAGTTATTTTAAAATCCATTTATTTTGTATCATTACTTCCTCGTCGAACCTGTACCGCTGAATAGAAATATTACTGTACAGACATTTACTGATTTGACATTTAGAACAATTTTTTTGTTAAATGTTTAGCTACCTATTTCAAAAGTTACTAATTTCTTACGTTTAAGACACAATCATCCATATTTACTCTATTGGTTGTTCGAAAACTTAATAACAACAATTTATATTAGTCCAGCAGAGAAATTAAAATACAAAATTCAATACCCAGCATGTACCTCATAACTCCTTAAAGGGATAGAGTTTATATAGCAAACTGATATTATTTTTCGGAGGTTTTTCGATTAAAACTGATTCACCCTGTATAATACCACTACTAGCATTTTAAACGTAAAGGGATTTGAGATTTTACAGCAGTTTTCCAACTATAGGGTTAGAGCTTGTTTTATCCTCTATTCAAATAACATGAAACTGCTTCAATATTTTTCTGTCGCGTTTTATTATAAACGTGTCGGTGGAAAGTTGCAGCCAAAACATTTTTATTGTCAGAGTAACTTACAACCAGGAAACTTTTTAGATATTTTACCATATCTACGTGAGCTTAACTCAAATACGAATAAAAATATCTCATCACTTTTTAAATAAGTTACTATTACAGATACGTGGTATTACGTAAAATGTGTGATAATTACTTAATTAACATCAACTAATTGGGGATTATTTTTAATTGTTTAAATATATTTATCAATATTTGTTGCTATGAAAACACCTTTGCCATAAAGCAATGCGCATAAATAAATATATGCGTTTTACTTGAGGATTGCGTAGTCAGTGGTCTCCATACAAATGAGACTAATCAATATTAATAGAACAAAATAGGGTTGTTGACCAAATTTCAAAAAGTAGATAATATAATTGTACGCGTACTAAGTAGTGTGTATACACAATTAGAGATAGAGAAATGCGTCAGAACAGTTTTAAAATAATTATTTAAAACTGATTTTTTTATAACATTTCAAAACGACTGTGACGTCATAAGGGGCACCTTGTAGTGAAATTATGTGTAAATGATTGCGTAAAGGAAAAAAAATTGGAAGAAGACGCTCTGTCAATACTGTCAGTAGTGTCAGTCTGTCAGTGACACTGTCGTATAAAATATTTTCAGTCAATGGGTTATTTTCCTTAATCTTCAAATTCCTTTATTAAGTAAAATTATTATTTAGTAATAACTATTTAATAGCTTCCCTTATAATTAAAACAGAATATATGAATCGGGATTTGTGAAAGCTACTTCGCAAATTTTACCGAAAATTGATATTTTTATGATCATGAATTGAATTGAACGAGACGAGCGTTTTAATATTGGCGAAATCAGAGGTATAAAAGCAGTCAGGTAAGGATCAACATATTTAATGAATGATTTTATTGTGTTTATTTATATAAAATACCTATTTATTTATGGAAGTTTATAGTGCAGTTCGGAAGTCTAATGGAGATAATGCAATTGGCTATGTTATGTGGAATGTGGAACAAAACACAACTTAAATTTTGTAGAATCCATTACAATCAGGAAATTAATAATAACTATCACAAATACTCTTAATTGATAGACTGCTGTCACTAGTGTCACTTTTGTTTAAAAAACAGGAAACAGGGTAGCAGGGTTTGATGGACATTTTTGACATATTTTATTCTTCTTCAAAATTATGCAATAGGATCGCTACTAGCTTCTTGTTCAATTGCCCCTTATGACGTCAGACTAGTTTATAAGTAACAAAAATTCATAAACGATTTCTACCACTAATTTGTCATATATTTAAAATTTGACTATACAGGCAGGTTCTTTTATATAATATCTTTGAATCAACAACAATTTGTATATGGTTTGTTTTTATAGTGGACAACCCTATTGTATATAAAACACAAAAGAAAAAATGAAATTTTCAATCGACTGAAGTACTAAATACTTTTTACTAAATAATTTTTTTTAAATACACATATTTTATCATTAAATAGCTCTCTTATTTTTAGTTTATTTTATTGGGCCAATGTAGCCCAGAGTAATTGTTCCTCGCAATATTATAATCAGTTAAGAATCTAGTCAATGAGATTAAATATATTATTATTATTAAAAACATTTTTCAGTTTGATTTATTTGATGGGTGTTTTAGGAAAAAAGTCTTCGAATTTATTTGAATTAGTTTACTAACTTTAAAATAAAACATAATTACTGGAGCTAGTAATAATATACATTTAAAAAAATTGTAAAAATGATCGCTTATTTCTTTATGAAATTAAATTGTGCATAAGTTTCTTCCATTAAGCTAATTTTAAATCAGCTACCTACTGACTATTTTTGACGTTTAACTTGACTGTTTTATTTGGTCGAATCACTTTAATTATAGAGCCATACCTTGTAAGCCAGTGACATTAATAGGTGCCAGAGAATTCCTGAAAAAAAAGACAGAAATATTATTTGAATCTAATCAATTCTATTCACTGATAATGCGGATAACATTTATTTTAAAAACCTAGTAGAATCTAAGAGATAAATATGTAAATATATACAGGGTGTCCGGAAACTAATTTTCGATACCTACTTGAAGAGTAGCTTCCTTTTACGAAAATATACTTGTTTGCAAAGATAATACCGCAGTAAAATTTTGTTTCCTTTACAAGTTACTTCACTGTCACATCAGTTGCAGATAGCCGAGTATTTGGGGTATTATAGCGTAATTAAATTTTACCCTGCCAGTAAATTTATATTTTGCATATACTTTCATGGTGATTTAGATAAGTATCTAAATTTGTTTCGCGGTTTACATTCATTTTCGGAGAAGTGGTACATGTTGTTCGATGTATTACCTTGAAAATATCGAAAAACGATCTAAGATCACCCTGTATATTTTTAGGTAAACAATAAACCTATCTTCATCTGCGACTATGGCAAAATCATGGTGTATATTCTAAATTTCATTGAAATATTTTAAATAGTGAGAACATTATATTACATAAATAAAATTTTTTGGGGATCATTAACTTTTGAGGAAATAAAGTTGTGCTAATGTAATTTGAGCCAAATTGGTTTATTTTCATTTCAAAAAGCTGCCTAGTATCATTTCTAGACAAAATGCTCCTTAATGTTAATATCAAAATAAAATGTCCATTCTAACTGCATATATTACGGCAAATTGTCTGAAAATATTACATCTTACGACCGCTTAATGAATCGGATTTACTAGACTACCCCTAGCAGCTGCGATAAATTACAGCAACTTAGAGGTTTTAAGTTTATGTTTTATTAATAAGGTAGGTGGGTTACGTTGTAAATACCGTGTATTTTCACACGAAGCTGGGATATCCAGCAGTGTGCATGCCAACACTCTTGTGTACCTTGCAAAGGCTAAACTGTTTTGTATGAAAATATATGGCTGTATCAAATTATAATCACAGTATACTGAAACGTCTTGTAAGTACCGTCAAATATTTATTATTTGAATAGATAACATCTAACTAGTCGAGGAATATACGTGTTAGTAGTATTACTTTGAAATAATTACTCTTTATTTAGAAAATCTACTTCTGTATTTTATCTAAAAATTAAAATTATTATTTGGTTAAAACAATATACCGTTTCAACAGCGGGTCTTGTAGACCTCCTACTGACGTTCACAACATTCCTATCAACGTGCAAAGTCTTCATGTGAATGAAAGCAATATTAGTATAAAATTCTCCATACAGACAATATCTTGAATACCCAGCGGCAAATTTTCTCCTACTAACCGTTGAATTTCTTATTGCAACTTGATTGATATTGTATTTTGTGGTTCCAAAAGCAAATCCTGTGTCACGAAGTCTAAACTAACTATAAGCAAAGTGAAATGTCAAATGCACATTTGACCAGTAGCTCTGTAGTCGTTCTAAATCTATTAACAGACTACTATAGACCTGCAAAATGTAGTCAATGAGTTTAGGCTGCCCTCAAATTTTTATATGGTTTTTTACACGTTAGATCAGTCAGTTGTCATGAGAGAAGGTCCAGCCGAACTTTTTCGCTCATGTTTTGAGTCCAAAACCAGAAATCGCCGGTAGAGTTAAGAAAAGCTTCGAAACCACTCAGGCAGAGCGGTGTATGTTCGAGAACTTTGAGCCTGTGACCCAAGCCAACCAGGTAGCGCCAGTCGAAATTCAGAATTTTCACCGACGTTTTAAAACCAACCGCCGGAGCTTTATAAAAAAAAGCCGTCGCTACTATTGTGACTGGGGTCCAGTACGCCGAACCTGGGACAATATTTGCAAACACCTTTTTGTTATGTTGCAGATCGCTAAACTCCTGGCGCACGAACATACCTATGTAGCTACTACTCTAAAGAATAGCAACTGTGACTTCCTTAACCACCTGACGATTTAAAAGCTCAACGCTCACCAATGCAATAAATTGTTGCGGAAATCCATATTAAGTTTAGTTGAATATGCTTTAGCCTATTTCGAAGCTGAAGTATCAATTCGTATAGAACAACCTACCTCAGATAGAGAACTTTTAAAAGTATTAGATGAATTTAAAAGACGCCGTCAAAGACTTTGTTTGAGTGATGATAATTTGAAAAATAATACTGAACTGTAGATCTCGACGAAATAATCCGGTTTTTCTGACTCTTGTGCTAAGTGTGGCAGAATGGGGCAACGTCTTGCATGCCACCTAGTAAAGAATAGAACAATTACAATGACAAAAGAATGACGAATTGCCTTTATCAACACAATGCAAGAAGATAGAACAGGTAGAAAAAAAGTTGTCCGAAGAGCGACTGGTAACATTTCCAGTTCCTATTTTATAACAAAACAATGAATGTTATCTGCATCAGTGATGGTATTGTTGTTTTAATTGATAGACCTCAGAATTGCTAAGATTGGAAAATAATTATACTGTCTGCACTTGCAAGATATAACTGAAGACTCTGATTATTGGATGTCCCATTCGAATCGAGAAAGATGTTAACAGATTGAAAACAAATACACCATGATCTAGGCCCACGACATTTTATATTAATGTCAGAGTATTAAAAGGTATTACCTTGTTCTTATCAATTATCCCACTTCTGATATTAACGTCAAGAGGTTTTTATCCCAATTAAAACAATATTTAAACAATCGGTTTATTTCCTCAACTCTCGTCTGAGAAAATAAACTGATTGTTTAAATTTTGTGTTTCAATTAAATTAAAAACCCCTTGACGTTAACACTTACGTACCCGTATACTAAAAATAGAATTGTTTCGTATCTTGTGCGCTTATCCAAAGAATGGTCAGTTGAACAGTCTGGTTACATAAATATGTATTAAGTTATAAACATAAAAGTGCCTGGTGAAATAAATAATGCAAATGAAATAACACATAAACATAATAAGGACAGAGACATCATTTGGTCATACATATTCCAATTTCAGAAGTAAAGATGGCTTTGTCATAACAACAAAATAAAGACAGTCGTAAAGATACGAGACATAATAATATGTGATATTTACTATCCAGTTAAGGGTTATTTTGACAATTTTATTAGCGACGAAATTGCAATACCTGGATATGTGAGAGAGTAACGACGTTGTCATATATAAAAACTGGCTGGTATCCTTATATAAAGCCCCCGAAGTCCATATATTGCATGTTGAGTGCAATTACCTTTTGCTTTTTATTTTATTTACTTGTTCGTTATAAAATTCGCCCTCTGAGTTACACCCATAATAGAGGTCTGAGAAGGGTATGTAAAATTATTACATGGTATTTTATAACCTGATACTTGCTACCACCTACGGCGAGGTATCATAAATATAGCAAAGAGTAATCGCTTTTATCCATCAATTTGTTTTCACGAAACGTTTCCTAGATACTTGTTTTTAGCGATTTGTGTTGTGAAATCAAATGAGTTAAGAAAACATCATGATTAAGATTTTTTCTAAAAGAAATAAACGATGTCAGGCCGCTTTACATTAATAACAAAATTAAATGGAACAGATTTCAACAGGATAAGTTAACTGTTAATATTGGGGTCATATATGTAGTTTATGACTTTTTAACACAATCCTACACTTTCTATAAATCAAAGAAATGTAAACCATATTACATATGTCGACATAAAAACCGGATGAACAAACGTAAAAAGCATTAACCTATGTCATAAATAAAAAATGAAAATCGTATTATGGGCTACACCCAAAATTATGGAATTTACATTATGTTGAAATACCTCCCTAATATCTAAAAGAAAATGTTTTTCTACATAATTCCATCATAGCAATGCAGCATACTTGTTCTATTGGCTAGTATTGTATGTATAATGCAACGAAAATATAGCTCAATTCTCCATTTTCACTTTTCCACTCACAATTTTATAATTTTTGTAAATATTTTTAATCAGGGCACAATTTCGAGAGAACTATCATTATTTTAATATTTTAATATAAAAAATGTAAGTTTTTAACATACTTTATTTACAAATAATTAGTCCAGGGTATACACAGTATGCACATAAATATACAGGGTAATTCACAGAACCAAGTACCATTGTGATGATACCACTATGCAGTATGCTATGCTTTTTTGAGTAATTTATCTTGAAACTATATTAGCATCCTATTTTTCATTCAAATAATAATCATCAAAATTGTATGGTACATTAAAATTTGTATTCTAATATTTTATTATTCATATCCTTTTTGATTTCTGTTTAATAAAATGCCAATTTGAACACTAATACTTGATATTCTGAAATAAGCTGTATACCTACATAGTTTATCACAGATGAATTTCGTGGTGGTCTTTCGTAAAAACTGATACTATAACTTTTCAACATAAGAGCGAGAGTTACAGGTATTTTCTTTCATTTCAATATTATTTACTTAAAGGATACTTTTTATATTAAATAGTGATTGTATTTGAAGATGAGTATCGATAATTTAAATTAAGTTAATAGCGTTAATTTAGATTCAGAGATTCAAGGCTTGAGTTGATTTCTAGGTTAGTAGACCTGGATGTAGTCAAGTCTGAATTAACTAAATATCTTTAGCCATTGATTCTGTGTTCGAAAAACACTTTCTTGTTTTTTCAAACAAACTTAAATGGCTACTAAACTAATTTGGAAATGACAAAAAATAAAAATATCAGAAACAGGATATGTAAATCTATTGTCGGATTTCATCTAGAAAAGGCGGGAAAAATGAAGTAGAAAGTAAAATTACTCACAGATTTAGTCTTTTGTATGGATTACTTGAGAATTGGAAATTGATTTATGAATATAAAACTGGAACTTTTAATTATTTATTGTTTATTGTTTAGGCATAAGAAATACAAATAGGACAAACCCAGATCGGTATTCCTGTATAAATACATAGTAATGAGAGTTATTGGAAAAATATATACAAAATATTAACTCATGAGTAAGCAAACATTAGAGAAAGAAAAAAACTTATTCAGAACTTATTCAAAAAAAAAATCTTTAGGTACAGGGAATTCTTACAAATACAATTTTGTAACGAAAAAATAAAAAGGGTAGTTCGGAAATGGTTTAAAAATACACTTCTGCAAGGCACTGGAAACTGGTCCACTGTAAAACCTCACTTAGCACAATGCGACGGCGACAGTGATCGCAAATTCATCTGATTTTGCAACTATTGTTCTTGTTAATTAATAAAATTAATTTGTGGTTTTAAATAATAAAATAATTTGGCATACCTGATGTTACAACTGTTTAAAATTTTGTCCGCCGACGTGTAAACACATTTGGGTCCGTCTTACTCAGTTTCTACGAACTAACACAAATGCTGTCTTGTTTCACCATAACACAAATGCTTCACCATAATACAAATGTTTTCTTGCGTCACCATAAATTAAAACGATGTCCGTCAACTCCGAATTATATCCGCAAGCCATTTTTGGCACTAACTACTAAATAACTATTGTAAACACTATGGCAACGATGACTGTAAAATCAGATTTCAGTATTCGGAGTCGCTGAGGCCACATGGCTATCCACGCGTATTACGAATGACGCCAGAGACTACAGTTGTCGAGCTATGTAATGGTTGAAAGTACTACAACTTCAACAGTTTTTGCCTCGGAAGCTATAAGAATTTTACAAACATTTTTTACGATATTGACTCCATTTCTC
The DNA here is from genome assembly GCF_000390285.2 of Anoplophora glabripennis. Classification (NCBI taxonomy): domain Eukaryota; kingdom Metazoa; phylum Arthropoda; class Insecta; order Coleoptera; family Cerambycidae; genus Anoplophora; species Anoplophora glabripennis. The sequence goes on from NW_019426074.1 coordinate 95,806, forward strand.
ATGCCGCATCTATTCCCAAATTTTTTTGGATAAGTTGTGAATTACCCTGTATAAATACATATAGGACCATCTAAACAGTTATAGAAACAGCTCAAGCAAAATTGTAAAATCATTCTTACCTAAGGAATATATTCAGACAGAAAAAACATCAATAGAGATATTTATCTTATTTGAAGCTGATAAAAATCTACTGAGAGGTGAATTTCGACATGTTGTATATGACGGAAGTTTAATAAATTTAAAATCAGTTATCTGTTTCCTAATATCGAGAGATAAGTTTAATTTTCTTTCAATTATGAAACTAACGAGCGTTCAAATAAAAACGTGGTCAAGTTGGTTCTGAAAATTTGGACGTAGGGCGTAGCGTATAGCAAATGAACTTAAACGTCATCTGTCAAAGCGCTATATCGCCGCTATCAATTTGAATATTTTCGTTTTAAAAAGCGTTTAAAATGGTGTTTTCTCAAGAACAAAAAGTGTTTATCATAGAGTCCTACTTTAGAAATGGACGCAAGATTGATGGAATATGGAAGTATTCTATTGAGGAATGTTTCATAGAATTTCAAAATCAATTTCCCGGCGTTGTTGAGTACAAAATTTTTCAAAGTGCAGTTCAGCGTTGTGTTAATGTTTTTCGTGAAACGGGCAGTGTAACAAGAAAAGAAGGAAGCGGCCGACCTAAAAAGCGGACTGAAGAATTAAAAGAAAATGTCCAACAAATAATGGAAAATGCGCCAAGAACTTCTGTACGTGTTTTATCACAAATGGTGGGAGTATCAGTCGGTACCTGCCACACAGTGTTAAAAAAAGATTTGCGTTTGTTCTCCTATCGTTTAACTTGTCAGCAAGAACTTCATGAAGTTGATTTTCCGCGACGGGCTGTATTTTGTGAATGGTTTTTAAACAACTACGGTGAACTTCATAATATCACCTTTTTTTCTGATGAAGCCTGGTTTCATTTAAGTGGTTACGTAAACTCACAGAATATGAGAATGTGGTCTTCTGAAAAACCAGATAACTTTTTTGTCGAGGGCCCTCTACACGCTCAAAAAATTGGAGTTTGGTGTGCTCTCAATCGAAGGAGGATTTATGGACCTATTTTTTTTAATGGTACTCTTACTGCGCAAAGGTATAGAGAAGAAATTATCGCTCCTTTTGTTAACCAGCTGGAAGAAAACGAAATTACAAACTTTTACTTTCAACAAGATGGCGCAAGGGCACATACGGCAGGCGAGACGATGAATATGTTGAGGGAAGTTTTCCAAAATCGACTAATAAGTCTCAATGCTGAACATGAATTTCCACCGAGGTCATGTGATATTACGCCGTGTGATTTCTTTTTGTGGCCTTACCTTAAAAACACTATTTTTGAACTGCCTATTCCTGATTTAAACCATCTGCAGGCTCGACTTATAGACAAGATTCGTGAAATTAACAATACCCCGAGCATCTTAGAAAATGTCTTTAATTCTTTGAGGAACAGGTGTGAAAAGTGCTTGGAACAAGGAGGGGGACACTTTCAGCAGCTGCTTTAATTTATTGTTATAACAAGGAGGGGGACACTTTCCGCAGCTCCTTTAATTGTTTGTTATTGTTATCACGATTATTCTTTAAAATAAAGTTATATAGTCATTAACGTTATTGAAACTGACAGCTGCTATACAGCTCGTTGAGAAATGAGGTTAAGTTGGTCGCTATAAGCTACTCCCTACGTCCAATGTGTCAGAGCCAACTTCGACCACGTATTTATTTGAACGCTCGTTATATGCAATGATAGGACTGAACTTATGATTTACATATCTTATATATTTATTTTGGACTTTTAAAGCTAATATACATAGTATTGACTATTGATTGAAACTACTCAGCCATAAAATATGAAATATCTATAGCTGTATTTTTAAAATTAATACAGTGTTTGCGTAAGAAACCAAACATTTTCTTAGCTTTTACAGAAATTTAATTGACCTCACCATCGAAGATCTTCCGTCGAAAATACCTATTATCCAGATGTGTAAATTGTTTTTCTTTCCATAAATTATGTTTTTCCAACAAAAAGTGTGGTATAATTTGACTGTTGTCCAGTGGCGGCCCGTGGGTTTGAATACAGGGGTAGCGCATTCTGAAAAGAGGACGTACATCATAACAGCTGCGGGGGGTGTGGAAAAATTTTAAGGAATTTGAAGGTCATTGTGTTTTGCAAGTACCCCAAAATGAATACTGTCAGTGTGTAAAGTAGCTACTTTGATACAATGCGAGAAATAAAATTCCAACGTGTGGGGGCTGAAGTGGATAATCGATCAACCAACCCAGTTAGGATATAATTATGTAGATTACTGTAATAGTTCATTCTGTATAGTTTTTGAAGTTCCTTTAAAAACATGGGCATCACTAAGATGTTTATCTAAAACGGGATCAATTTTTGCACTATAGTCTATCAGTTCTAAAAATACCCCTTTGTTTACCGAGTCACTTTTTTTATTATGCCACGAAGAGAAAGGTTACATGTACCCACATAGTTTAGATATTTAAAATTTTTGAAAAAAGCAATCGATTTTTCTTAAGGACCCCATATTCTTTAAATAGTGTTTTCCGCAAAGACAAATAATTTCAAACATTTAATAACTGAATAATCTAAAGCTTATCAAATAATAGGAATGTTATGTCATGCCACCTGAGTATTTTCAAAGACGCCGCAGTAAAACGAATAAACAGGTGCAAAAAACGATCAAACCATTAAGGTTTTAGGTACTGAAATCTACGAAAATACTATCTTTTTTATATATAATTCCACATGTAAATATTCTTATAACATTTACTTGCTTAGTCCTACATATAAAATTGTTTACTTTTATTTATAAGTACGTGAAAATAATTCTTAAAATGTGGGGTTAGAATAACAGCAAACGCATGTTTTACAAACGCTTTTTTTTAGTTATTATTTTATTTGAGTAAATTTAAATGGTAACAATGAATAAACAAAACATCAAGGATTTTATTTTTGTGCTTACTTTTGTTCTACACGTTTTACTTTTAAAGATTTCAGTACCTAAAAACGCCAGAAATTTCACTATTTCTCGGCCAGGAATATGGCCACCTTAACTGTTTCGTTATGACTATTTACTATTTATTTGTTCTGCATAAGCACTATTTAAACAAGAAGCAATATTTACTCTTCCTAAAAGTAAAAAACTCACCAACTTATTTTTGTGTTTAGGAGAATTTTCATGTTTCTTAATTTTAATTTCTAAATGTTTCAAGTCAGAAACTCCAGTTTTCGTCCAGTTTTCTTCGCCTCCTCCAAACAATAAACATACAAAACAAAAAAATCTATTTGTTTGGTCACAACCACACAACCACAGGGTCTTATCATAAATGTTTTTATCAAATTTGCGAATAAAAGCCGGCCTACTTTTGCACTCTTTCTGTACCTGAACTAAATTCAACACTGGCGTTGGACGTCCGTTATTTTTCAATTCGACTTTTTCCTCTAAATTTAAATTACTAATAACAAGTTTTTTTATTTCACAAACCCTCATTTTAAACTTAAACTTATAAAATATAATGTCTTAAAAAGCGCCAAAGCAAAAACAAAACACGTATAACAACACTGCAGTGATACGAGATACTGCCACATTGAGTCCCAAAATAAAGCGCACGAGCCTATCGTCGCCTACCCCTCCACGTGCCAATTTGTTCAATCATATGTAAAAATATGCTTGCACGGTGGACTACGATTTCACCGTCCGCGATGGACTGGGGATTGCGCGCGCGGTTAAACATAAGTCTTTGGTACGATCATAGATGACAGATGGCATTAATCTGAGCTACGTTCACGGAGTACATGCACTTTATGCAACCAACCTAACATCCAAGAGATATAGAATACATGCTATTTAGATTTCTTATTGATTTAAATAAATACAATATTTTAAGTTTATAGTTTGAAAATATCTGGGGGGCGGAGTCCAAAGTCCTCCTTCACGAGCCGCCACTGCTGTTGTCTCTTCTAAACGTCTTATGGTTGGATTCCCTAAAATTTGTTTTTTGTTCATTTTATAAAAGTATATTACATTTGTAACAATAATTTCGATTATCTAAGACAGATGATGTTGATATACCAACATACTTCTATTCAAAACTTCATTATTTTCTCCCATGAGAGCTGAACCCATAATATTTGCGATTTTTTACTGGGATGTACAGCTTAATAACCCGTCATTTAGTATTTAATGAAATGCAAAAAAAAGAACAGTAAACAAATGTTTCGTTGCGTGATGGCATTTCGTGATAATTTCGCCCGGGGCGTATGTTCTGATTAAGCTGTTGTGTATAATTTTAAACGTATTTCGCTTCTACCTTGAATGAATCGTTGAGATATGTAGATACGTTTTTAAAAAGCTCATTCGCGTCCCCCCCGTATATTTTGCCACCTTAATTAACCACGAAAAACATATTTACCTTTAAATTATAGGTACCATTGCGGTATTAATTATGCAATGGTGTATTTTTGATGAAAAAGTAAATAAATATGGCTTTAAGCCTCACTGAATCAGTAACTGAAAAGGTTTATTTACTTTACATAATTAACATACAGATAACGATTTAATTAAAAATTCTGAACACAGATCGCCGTACCGGGTTCATTTGAAGTTTTCTTTTTAGCCTCTCATCCCGTCAGTAAGCGGCACAATTTTATCACCGTATAATTTGAAAAAAAAAACGAAATGACAGGCACGAGCATTACTTTATTATGTAAACACGCAAGACGTTTACAAATGGAAAAATTTTATCAAGACATCATAAATTTTTTATGAATACAAAATGTATAGGGTTCTCCATTATGGGCGCACGAATGTTGACAGCATATAGCGGCGAAGTTACAGCTGTGAAAGTACGTTGCAGTAATTATTAATGCGGGGTAAAATCATCATAAAAAGTTACCATCAAAATGAGTGATCAGTTCGAGTTACGTTCCGTGCGCTACGTGATTTTTACGGTGCACACAATCATCTTATTGAATCGACTTTTCGCCATTTGGTGGACAAATTCGAAGCAATTAAAAAACATAAAACACACCATAGAAATGAGACAACCCCCAAGTCAAAAGCCAAAAACTGTGCGGAAGGGGGCTACACTTGACAAAACGCAGACAAACACCCATTATCCATCGGCATTGCCAGTGCTGAGGTCAGGGATCGAATCCGGACCAGAATAAGAAGCCTGGCCGAGAAATGCTTGCCACCGCATGCTCTACCGACTACGCTACTGTGGTGATGAATTGGTTCAGTAAACAATCAAATAACACCCATACGTCGTGGAAACGCGAGGTCTGCAGAAAACATTGCTGCAGTGAATGAGAGTACGCAGGATAACTTGAGACAGTCAATTCCTCTCAAATTCAATTGACCCAAGAACAGAAGATAAATAACCATAGGCAGAGTCGAGCATTCGCTGACTGGGCTCTACAGCAGTTGGAATCGATTTCGGACGAAAAATCACCTTCAGCGATGGCTTCCATTTTTCGATGAATGACCATGTCAACAAGCAAAATTATCGCATTTGGGGAAATAACAATCCACATGAGCTGCATCAGTTGCAAATGCATCCAGAAAAAATCACTGTTTAGTGTGGATTTAGCTCCGACGGGATCTACTTTTTCCAAAATGAAGCGTCATAACTGTCAGCGGCGAGAGACACAGCTCTATGATAAATAATTAATTTTTGCGGCCTATATTGGAAGATATGAATCTCAACGACATGTGGTTCCAACAAGACGGCACTACGTGTCACACAGCGCATGCTACAATGGAACTTCACGATTATTTAGACGGCATGGTTATCTCACGTTTCGGCGACGTCAACTGGCCAACGAGATCGGTTGATTTAACGCCATTAGAGTTTTTCCTGTGGGGCTACGGTAAATCATGTCTTAAAGGTCAACATAACCAATGACATCAATCGAGTCCGATTTATGCGGTCAAGTCATCGAAAATTGGACCTCTCCTCTGAGATACGCGCCGTGTAGCCAATATTATATTCCATACTTAATGTAATTAAATTCAGTTTACAATAAAAATTAATGATATCTCATACACAGCTTGTTTTATTTAAATTTAAAGTTTGGGCGCCCTTAAACCCTTTAGTACCTAATTCTACAACAAATTCCAGTGCGAGAAGAAGGCTAGGATCACAGTCTCACGTGTGGTCTATGGTATTCCAAACATTGACCATACTTATTCCAACAGTATCTTAGAAATTTAAAGAAAACTTCATGTATTATGTGTTGTCATTTACAATTAAATTCATTGTTATGTTTGAACAATTAGCAAAAGAAAAACTGGTCATTGTTTTTGAAGTCGAAAGTTCTAAAGGTTGATTACAACTGTGCCAGAAGGAGGGGTAGTACTAACGCTTGGTATTCCCAGTGAAAAAGCAAGGTTGAGACACGGAAAACTCTACACTTGATTCATTCTGTTTCTTCTTCTTTTCTTAGTGGTTGGTTCTGATAAATCCCAAGACACCGCGACCTTATTAGGCCTATTGTGTGTCCTATTCAGCAAGTAGTTTTGTCCTTTTAACAATGTCCAAGAGCTTCCTTGCTGACACTTCTCTCATCTCTTTGTGTTCCAAATAGAGTCTCCCCAGGAGTACTTGATTCATTATCTGGTATGCTTTTTTGTCATTATCAATTTATTTTCTAAAAATTCTCACTGTTGCCTTCTGTCACCTGTGGAGAGTTCTAAGCCCAATGTTTTTTTACATCGCTCTCACTGTCATTAATATCTTTTGTTGCTGAAGTACGGCACATATGATGCCCTGTGCATTTACATTTCAAATTTAAAAACAGGCAACGTTTGTAGCTGTAGAACTAAATTTGTTTATGCTATCTATTGCTATGCTATATTTGGTGCACTTTTCTTCTGAGCAATTTAAAAAGAGATTATTACGCTCTGCATTTGGTGAGTAGAGTTGTGAAATATATATTTTCCAGCAGTTGGAAATTTTGGAAATGTTTATTTTAGAATCGGGTGCATTGACCAAAATAGCAGATTTTAAATCTTGAATATCATTACTTTTCATTTAAATAACTCACTTTCTGCGGACACCCATTATACCGTTAATTAAAGCGATTTCAAAAATAATAAAACAATCATTTTGTAAGAAATTATTTATACCTAAATGCATCTTATAAGAAGTTCCATTAATAAATAAATTATTTTTATTGCGATACAACTTTTGACTTTTTTGCATACCAACTATTAGATATTTTTGATAAGCGATCTTATTTTTTAATAATACGCAATATTATTTTTTTCTTTGGACCTTAAAGTTGTAGCTTTATGAAATTTGAAAGTTGGAAGGTTCATATAAAACAAATGCCTATGAAGATTAAAAAAATTGATTTGCGTAAATAATTTTAAAAAACACGATTGTGTCTATATTTTGTAATTCTGAGTCACCCATTACGAGATCTCAGCTAACTAATTTTTTTCATTTCGTACAATTCTGCCTCATTGAAAAGAAAAGGAAATGTTAAATGACTTTTCTTAACATAGAAATACAATATAACTCAGTCTATTTTAATAGTAAAACCACAACTACAGGAGTAAATGCTGAATATTAAATAAACTAAATTAAAATTGTTTTTATACAGTGGTGTAGTCTTTTATTTATTGTTAAAAGCGATGTTCGTTGTTCTGAAAAATATGCAGTTATTAAATTTTATCCTAACAAAAACATTAATCAAGAAGAAGCTAAATGAAAACATCTTTATTACAAAATCATCAAACATAGAAACTAGTTTACATTTTGAAGAGAAAATTTTTCAAAACATTGGAAATTATTGATTATATCAAGTTTATACATATCAGGTGACAGAGGAGTTTTTTCATAAAATAATTATAATGTCATTATATATGAAGACACCTAATGCTGTTGTGTGGACCTAATGAAAATTTTACTTGAAACGAAAACAAAATTGCTTATATTTATTTTTTATTCAAGAATACGACACACATTCATAAAATGGAAGTCCCAGCGGTCCAATCGGTTTAAAATTCAATTTGTAAAATTATGTTCAGCGTCATTAGGTATTTAAATATCCTGCGAAGGCAACCATCAAAGCGAACTAGACAAAGATCAATCGGGGGATGTAACATTAGATTAGAATTCAAAGGGAATCACAAAATATACGGCAAAGGATGCTGTCTTAAATCCGTTAAAGGAAATCATCTCCGATTTTCTAATTTATCTTTTTATCGACTTAAATATGTTGGAAACTAAGCTCGTTTTCTTTCAAATAAAGCCTTAAAAAGTGTTAGCTGATCTTTAAAATTATAAATTTGTCTGCCATGCCCTTAGTCATACCCCAGGAATAATAAAAGGTAACATCTAACATTGGCGAATAATATACATGGTGTCCCGTGACTCGATGGTCATAGCTTAAGGCTGTATTCCTTGGATAATTTTAAGTCGAAAGTGCCTTATACACTTTGTCCAAAACTCAATATTTTAGGAGTTACGGGAAATATTAAATTTAACAGTAAATAAATGTAGTAGGTCATGTAATTGTTTTGTCATATTGTTATGGTGACATTTTTTATTATTTGACGTTGTAATTTTAAGATTAATTTGACTTGACTATGTTTTCAAATCAAGAATACGCCGATATTCACTTTATTTACGGGTACTGTGACGGAAATGCGAGAGCATCAGTGGGGGAATATCATCGGATGTTTCCTGATCGAAGAATACCTAATAAGCAAGTGTTCATAAATGTGCATGGTCAGTTGACAGAAGCAGATAAGTATGTTTCCTAAAGCTACTGGAGACAAAACGTACCGTGCAGCAAGAACATGCCAAAGAAGAAGCTGTTAACATGATCGAAAATAGTTCCTCTACTAGTATACGAAGAATATCTAATCGTGTTCATGTTAGTCGAATGAAAGTGTGGAGAACATTACACAATTTTGTTTTGTACCCATATCAACATCGACAACCAGCAGACTATACTTTTGTCGTTGGTTGATTGCACACCCACAGCTTTGTGTACAAATTATGTTTACGGATGAAGCCACGTTTAATAGAGATGAAATTAGGAATACCAGAAATTTACATTTATAGGCACTTGAGAACCCTTTGGAAATCAGGGAAACGCATTTTCAACATCACTTTTTCGTGAATATTTGGTGTGGTGTTCTTAATAACATGTTGCCAGGATTAATGGAGGATGATCCATATCAGAATAAAGTTAACATGTGAGTTCAGCACGATGGCACACCACCGCATTTTGGTGTAAATGTGAAGGAATATCTAAATAACAACTTTGCTAACCGGTGGAATGGTCCAGCCTCTGGCCTCCAAGGTCACCAGACCTAACGCCTCTTGACTATTTTCTTTGGGGACACATGAAAAGTCTAGTGTATTCAAATAAACCAGAGATGAGCTAATTCAAAATATTATGGCTGCAGCTGCATTCATACGGATGATCCATGAGTCTTTAGAGAGTTACGTCTTCAATTCTTATTATTAAATGTGTTGTGAGGCAGCGAGAGGACATTTTTAACCAAACCATTAATTAAATTTCTGTTAGCGATAAAAAATTCGTAATTAATACATTACATTATTGAACATGCTCTATACTTACCAGATTTATTGTCCAAGGAATACGACCTTAAGCTATGGCCATCGAGTCAAGGAACACTTTCTATATCTTCTAACTAGAATTCTTAGAATATCTTTGCTTATGGTATAAGCCGTTACTTCATAATAAAGAATTGTCTAAAGTCGCTTTGAATATTTTGGAGGAGCCAAAGTTCACACTATTCTTCTTTCTTTTAAAGATCGCGATTTGAATACATATATTCAAAACATGGGTGAATATAAACGACCCGAGCTTACCCAGAACAAAACATGTGAAGAATCCTAAACATTTTTATATGTGCTATGATTTAACGTTAAAATATTCTTAATTAACTGTTAGAAACCACAAATCACAGTAATTAATGTCTCGTTAATATGCATAACTAATGTTCTCGAAGATGGAATACAAAGCATCGTGTTTATACTTGAATTAGCTCGTATTATCGATCGGACAGGTTTCGACACTTAAATTATGTTTAGAAAAAACATGCATGATTCTCCTCTCGGCATATCCTGTTATTTTAATCCACACGTTTTACATATCAAAACTGTCGGCCAAATATAATCAAGGCCTTGTTTAAAAATTCAAATCACTGGCCATGTAATAATAACATCAAGAAATAAGCGGGTTCATCTGTGAAAATAATTTGTATTTGACGCTCTGCGGGAACCCGTCTTATTTGCCAGGAGATATTTGGTTTCGGCTTATGGTTTCTGCATCAAGTTAAATTATTTGCTTGATATTAATCGAGTGTAATGATACATTGACTATTTGATGCTGTAATAATTTGATTCACAAGATCGAATAATCTCAGTAATATGGCTCTTTAATATTTTGAAGAGAATTAACTTTGTCAAGTTCTCATTGATGACGTCCTTTTGATGATTTAAGAAAATATAATGACAGTTGTGAAAGATCTAGAAGAGAAACTGAAATTCTTAAGAATCATTACCTAAAGCAACTGGACAAAATGATTTATTTTTAACTATATACAATTATCAATAGGCTATTTATGACCTCCTCTCAACATTCAACAAGTTTCTCGATGGTTTTGACTAGAAAAATCATCCAATCAAAGTCTTAACTCATTGTATTTGTTAAAAGAAACACAGCATAAGGAGTTTGACAAAAAGCCGAAGGCGAGAATATGTGGTCGCTCATCATGTTGCAAAAGGACGTCGTATCACCGATCGGGTCTTCATTGTTGAATGGCCGCGTGGAGTTGCCGTAGTTGTTGGACATAGAGTTCTGCGTTCATGGTTTGATTGTTTGGTAAGAGTTCGTAATAAAAAATCCCTTTCCAATCGCACCAGACGCATAACAAGTTCTTTCGAGGATGAAGTTCTGGTCTTGTTCGCGAAGTTTCTTGTTTTTTAGGCATAACCATTTACGCTGTTTCAAGTTCACGTACATACACCATTTTCATCACCATACTATGAAGAAAACGTTCCATATGACAATGAATTGATCGATGACGACAGAGCAACTCAGCGGCAATTGCGGAGCACTCATTCTTATTGTTTTAGTTCAAAACATGTGAGACCCAAGCGCCCAATCTTTGAACTTCTCCCATCGAATGCAGTGCTTTATTACCGTTTTGTGAACACATTCCGTCTTCTGAGTCAGTTCCCTTGTTGATTGTCTTGGATTTTCGTGAAGGATTTACCGATTCAATTGCTCTGCATCCAATTGAACAGGGAGTCCGGAACGGTTCATGTCTTTAAGGTTCTTTAAAATGTGAAAACCGTCGACAGATCATTCGTTCATCTAGATATATAGATATAATTTAAAGAGATAGAAGTAGCTTGATGGAAATGTCTGCTCGATTGAGTATATTGTTCTCTTTGTGATATCTGCCAATCTCCTTTATGGCGTTTGCCATTTTTGGCATTATTGTACTGCTGAATGGGCCCGTTTAAAACAAAATTGATGATCTACGTTTGAAGATTTAGGGTGTTTTGAGATTATCTAAAGTAAACGATATGATGTAGTATCCTTTGGATGTTCTGGTTATAATGTGTAGGTATCATTATAATTTGTCCAATTTTGAGATATTTAGATATTAAAATCAAGCCTTATAACTACATTGAATGTATTGTAATGTATAGTTTCTTCATTCTTTTTCTTCTTTAACACTTAACTTAACCTGGTGCCTTATTTGGATACAAGGTGTTCATTACATTTTCTATTTCCTTTGGCGTGAACAGCAAAAGGTTCGGATATATCTTGTTTTCATACTTCTTGCACCTGATCATTGTAGTGAGGAGAGAATATTTCCGAAAGATGTTGAACACTTCCGAAAGTTGACCGAACACTTCGGTCAACTTTCTCTTTATTACACTTTACCCATGCTTCTTATAGGGCTAAGTTTTTTCGGATAGGTGAAGAAGTTGTTATGAGCTTTCTTGTAGATTTGATTAGTTTCCACATTGAGTTGTTTTGTCTTAATGTACTGGAAATATAGTTTCTACTAAAGCAGTTTTTATTTCTTAACGTTTTCATTTCAATTTATTTGTGATACTTTCTTCTCACATCTTTCTTCTGTAATACACTGGGTTATTACATTCTATTTCCATGTCGTATGGTTCCTGTAGGCTTGCATATACCTAGGCCCATATTGTCTTAAACTACCTGTCTACTACCTATGACTAAATCATAACTGGTTTGAATAAGTCCAAGATTTTATTTTATTTTTGGTAATGAAGTCTAAGAGATATGGAAATACAAACAAATATATTAGTATCTTTAAGTTCGAGATAAATTTTTTCAGAAGATTCCGAGTTTAATCCTATGTAGTGACCTGTAATTCATTTTATAAAAATATCCAAACAGGCCAGACCAAGAACGGGTTTGTTAAATGAACTGATAACACTGAAATGAATAGGACCCGTCGTAAGATAATGCAGCATAATACGTCGCGATATCATCAATAACTTCCATTGTTGCTTACCCTATATATCATACCCAAGGCGTCTCCACCGTATGCTAGGACGGAAAGAAAGTACAGAGCCTATCCGAGTGTGTAATTTGCATATTTATCTTGTCGTCGCTGAACTGTGCATGAGGCCGCAATTAAAAAACAAATGGATACAATTAACGTCCATTACTCAATTTCTCCGTGTGCTCTGTTGTAAAGTGAGAATATCTTGTGTACTTAAACTGCATTAAAATGCAAGTTTATATATCATACAGTGCTTTATCTCCGCGAAGAGTTATGACATATGCTAATGTCGAGACATTAAACACAGTGCACTAAAGGAGAATAAAATATTCGAGTTGTTTCTAAAAATATATATGCACAAAGAGGCTCTTAATTACTAGAGTCTGCGTCCTTGTTCCAGCAATAGTAGTTATCTATTACGCAGAGTGTTTAAGTTCTGAAGGAAGTAAGTTGGACTGGGAATATTCGAGAAAAAAGCGATGCCAAAGTTATGAATTATATGGACGCACAATAAATTTTATCAACACGGCCTTTCTGAATGGAACTGGAAAACTTCTTGCGTATTTCTAAAGGCACGCACGAACATGTGTGAAACAGGAAGGGGATAAAGGCATATTTTTATAATATTTTAGCTTTTGCTGGTAGCTAATTTACTAGAAAAGCGTGTCTTTATTTTATTCCCTTTAGGGTCGGCCAAAGCTTGATTTTGCTTAAATTGACAACTTTTTATGGTCACTTTACCAATTCTTAAACTTTTGACACTTTTAGATTTATAAGAGTAATGTCTAAAACATTAACAATAAACATGGTAACCAAAACAAGAAAAATCTCGCTATATAACTTTAGGTCACCACGAGTACAAAAAACTTGTTGGATCTGTTATAAAACGTGTACTGATAGTTATTACTATCAGTACACGTTTGTGACTGTGATTGCCATGATTTCTAAGAATTAGGTTTATTTTAAACAGTAATTATGTAATAATATAATATATATAATTACTAATAATATTATTGTTGTCTTATATACAAGTAAGAAATAATTCCTATTGTATTTTTTCTATCTTACTATACAGGCTGTTACAAATTCGCTTCTCACTACAGGGATCTCGAAAACGGTAAGAGATATAAACTAGCTTAAATGGGGGCAAAGTTGCGTAATCAGGGGACCAACATTATGCCTCTAAAAAATCAAGGCTAACATGATTATTTTTCGAAATATTTGAAAAAAACAGGAATTTTGGAAATCCGTTTTTGTTTCATTTCAGCCTTGTTTGAGGTGATATTGAAAAAAGAAGAACACTTTCTCGTGGCCACTTTTTGCCCTCTATCGAATAGCATAATCAATTTTTATGTGTAACGTTTGGTCTCTCCAGGACCATCATCAACTTCATTTTTTTAAATACGACCCTAGAAATTTTATTACATTTTTTGCAAGCCTTCATGACCCCCAATAGTGTACTGCCTCAGCCCGAACCAGATTCAGATGTTTTGTCTCGAGAAATTCATCTTCAGTGTATTCAAATTATTTATTTAGATTTCTTTGTTTATTGAACTATTATTATTACTGTAAGTGTCGTTAGACCCTGTGAAATCCATCTAGTTATTTAAACTATTACCACCACGCATTAAAATAAAAAATTATTAGAGTTTTATTCTCGTGTCCATAGTTATTTCTAGGCTTCTCGAGTGCTCAAAATTCAAACAAATTCCGATCTATTTTTTCAGGATATTCATACAAATACATCTGACATGCTCTTTCACAGTTGCGGTTACAGATATAATAAATTCCGATAATATTACACTGATCTTCATTTTCAACCTTTGCCAAAACGAAAATGTTTTTGAACATTTACTNAAATAACACGTTAAATGCAGACTCGTTAGTCTCAAGGATTTTATATCATGTTCCTAGACTTAATTCTAGATTTCACTCCGTTTTACAATTACCCACACCTCGTACCAACTTACTAATAGCATCTCCCCTATATCAAATGATTTCCAATTACCAGAAGTATGAAGATCGACTTGATATATTTTTTCATTGTATGAATGACATAAAAAAATTGTTTGTCTAGTAAATGTAATCCTTATCTTGTATATGTTTGTTAGCTTATTTGTTTTATCTGTCTGTTATTGTTTATCCTTAAGTTTTTTGTCTGGATTTTATATTTTGATTGCTCTATGTTATGTAGTATTTATATTTTTATATTTAATGTTAGTTTGTCTTTTTCTTTTAAAATTTAGTTAAGGTTTTCTGTTTTACCTTATCCTATAATTGGGACTTTGTCCCGTTGGATATTGTAACTAATAAATAAATAAATAAATAAATAAATAAATAAAAATAAACATTTACTGAAATTTTTTAAAGAATAATATTTAGTTGGTGTTTTGGTTGTTCATATACATTTGTAAGAATTAATTTGTCATAATAAAATTAAAATTGTAATAATGTTTTAATTTTGACGCAACAACTTATTGAGTTGTGTATGACCAAGTGATAGTAATAGTTAATAATAATAAATGTTTTATTGTAACGCGTGGTGGTAATAGTTTAAATAACTAGATGGATTTTATTGGGTCTAACGACACTTACAATGTACGATAAATTCAATAAACAAAGAAATCTAAATAAAAATACACTGAAGATTAATTTTTCGAGACAAAACGTCTGAATCTGGTTCGGGCTGAGGCAGTACAGCAGTGGGGGTCATGAAGGCTTGCAAAAAATGTAATCAAATTTTTAGGATCGTATTTACAAAAATGTAGTTGATGATGGTCCAGGAGAGACGAATCGTTACATATAAAAATTAATTATGCCATTCGACAGAGGGCAAAAAGTGGCGATGAGAAAGTGTTCTTCTTTTTTCAATATCACCTCAAACAAGGCTGAAATGAAACAAAAACGGATTTCCAAAATTACGATTTTTTTCAAATATTTCGAAAACTAATCATGTTAGCCTTGAATTTATAGAGGCATAATGTTGGTCCCCTGATTACGCAACTTTGCCCCCATTTAAGCTACTTCGTACCTCTTACCGTTTCCGAGATCCCTGTAGTGAGAATAGAATTTGTAACAGCCTGAATAGCCTATTTTGTTTTAACACAATATTTTTGCATGAAACTGTTGATATTACAAAATATGCTACATTAATTGCTTTTCTTAAGAGGAAAAATATTGGACATGAAGTGAAAAAAATCAAGAATCTTTACCAGAGAGCACATGTACAATTTTTTTTAATAAATTTCTTGTATAATTTTTTTTATAATTTTCTTTCTTAATAATTTAAATATAAAAGTAGGAATGACTTTCGGAATAGCAGAGGCATGCAGAAGGACAGAACTATATACTAAGAAAAGAAATGACATTGAAGATAAAAGTGCGTTTATAATAATAAATATTCCCGACACTAAAACTCATATATCACGAACGTTTACGATAACAAATCAAGACAATTGGTTATTTGGAATTTTATAAAAAATATCTAGCACTACGACCACAATAGGCAGTCAGTTCACTTATTCTTGGCAATGCAAGATTGGAAGGTAACAAACCAGCTAAGTAGTGGATAAAAATACCATAGAAAGTTGGCCCAGGAAAATTGCATAGTGCTTAAAAATTGCCGGATTCTTCAACTTATACCGGACACTCATTCCAAAGGAGTTCTGCCACTATTCTGGCAAACCTAGGAATAGATATTTTAGGCCTTAAAAGGCACGGTGGGTGGCGTTCGTCCTCTGTACCTGAAGGATATATTGAAGACTCTGTGAAAAATAAAAATCAATTTATAAATAAAATTTTACATGGAAATTCTCGAGAAAACTCTGGTACGACAGAAAGTAATATCGCAGTCTAGTCTGTTATTACAAAATATGCATCATCAGTAAAAAAAAAACGTTGTTTTAAACCCGAATGTTATTGCTCCAATAAATTTTAATAATAATTGTTCAAATTGTAATTTTAATTTTTCTTCAACAAAAATTTTTTAAATTCTACATTTATTAATTACTTACTTACTTACCGATCGCTAATTTGTAAACGTCACTAACAAAAATTGCAAAAATTAATAAATTTGTTCTAATAACATTACTATCAACTAAGTGAATTTTAAGGGTTAAAATACAATTTTTCCTAAGAAGGTAATACGTATAGGTATATACTTTAATAAATTCTTGTTATCATGAAATGTTATTAAAATCACGAAAAATATTATTCGTGGTCTGTCGCTGAAAGTGTTTTTATTGCCCTTGACTTATATCTTTATTGTAGATATACTTATAATGAAGTGGAACAAGGGTGCTTAAAATAATACGTCTGTCATTAAAACATTCCCAAGATAAATCAAAGCGGTAGTTTTTTACGATCTTAACACATGTAGTAATAAAAATAAGTGGTACGTTAAGGGTGGAAACTAAGACCTAAACACCCAACTCAGGGTTTATCATTTGTCATGTTTATGCCTTGCCAATGGGCGGACGACAAAAACGTTTAGAACAACATAGAAGTGTATAAAATTTCTTCAGACAAGCAGGCGACTTGTCCAAGTTTCCCCAAACCAAACGAAAATACACAATCAATTTAGATGGCGTTTATTTTAACATATGGTGAAATGTTTGTAAACGCGTAAAGTTAAAAGGTATTTATAGCAAGAAGCTACGGGTTGACGTTAATCAGGTGTGAAATTAAACCAAACTTTAACGCCTCTTTTATTATACGGCCCATAATCCTGGTGGAGATGAAATGTTTATTGTGCCCTTCCATTTTGATGGTAAAAGTAAAATAGACATAAGGAAGGGAAGTAATATTCTTGTTATTAATGAAAATGAAAATATCGTGGTGAATAAAATTTAAATTCTGATGTTCGTCGTACTTTTTAAAATACACGTGCAGAAAATCTTGGAGTGGTTTCTATGGCTAAAATTAATGTATTTTGGTTAAATAAACAAAGCGCCCTAAGACCGTTGCTTTCGAGCTCTTAAAATTAACAAAAAAATAAACATTATAATATTATTAAAAAAATAAATTCTTGTCAAATTTCAAGTACATATACGTCATTAGTTTGAGCAGTTATTAGAAGTACCTTGTTTTTTTATTTTTGTCACTATTTTTTTTTAATAAAATTATTGTTATGATTTACTTTATTTCAGATATGAATTATTAATACAATTTCGTAAACTAAAAAACTAATTGTTAGGAATGATGGGAGTACAGTTTGATTTTAATAAAACCTCTTGTTTTAGCTGACGCACCTTTAATCTCAGTGAGTGCTGAAAGCAATAAAGGTTCGGAGTGAAATTATTGAGTACATTTTCACTCAATATTGGGCATTTTTGATCATTTACTCATTTGTGATTATATTTAAACTAAAACTGAGTACTTTCACTCAAATATAGGTACTCCTTAAATAAATTCGTCACTTAAACTCGTATTTGGTACACTTGTACCTAAATCAAAGTAAATGTCCTTATTACTGAGTGAGTTTAAATGTATATTAATTTCGAGTAATTTGAATGGCGGCGTGAAGATGGCACCACTTATATATTGCTTATGTAATCTCGACCGCAGTTGATAGGGGCGCGTTAGATGCTCCAGGAAAACGTAATGGCCAGGAGAAGGTCCCACGAAGTGAATTAATTTCAATACTGTATATCCTTAATTAATCATTTATGGGTGATTTATTTTTGCACTCAATATTTAGTTAATTAAAAACAGGCCTGAGTAAAATATGACTGAAAATTTAAAACATATTAAAGGAAAAGTCAACTCTAAATTGGTTTTATATACTCAGAATAGAATCAAAAGTCGCTCAATTGATAGTTAGCAGTAACTCGGATTTGAGTAAAACTCACTCATTTCTGATGCAATAGTTTCACTCAGTTGCACTGATACTAATAGAGTGAAAATTTCACTGAATCGGATGTGAACAGAAACTTATACATTAATGAGTAAAATTGAGTGAAATTTGAGTGAATTTTTTTTACAGTGTAGGATCGTTACCTTGAAATAAACCTATATAAAAAAAATCGAAAAAAATCAAATTAGTCATTAGCTGGAAAACCAGCTTTGAAGTTTTGATCCATTTTGACTGGTGTAATAATTTTGTCTGGGTTTACTTGTTAATTCGAATACTTCCTAGAATTTATAATCAAATCAAGGTAAAATGCTTGACACAGATGCTCTAAAGCGCATACCTAATATTTCGATAGTAGTATGAAGAATATTAACGCAAAGACATCCTTCAAATAAATTAATTCGCCCGACATGCCCCGGTGTGTAAATAGCGTGACAAAATAATTAATGTTCGTTATTTCAAACACGCTATTATTGCTCTTAATTACTTAAGACTGATTCAAATTGCGTACAAATTAATTTTCATTGGAATTTAATTTCCTTAATCTTACAAACTGAAAATTAGGAAGATTAATGGATACAGTACATTTAAAAGCTTTCGCCGAAGGAGATTTCCTTGCTTTGGTAGGTGCGTTTCCTTTAAATGCAAATCTAGCTGGAGGCAATAAAGTAACTTGGATTTATAAATAAGCACGGCATGTACCGTTAGTCGAAATTGATAAACTTCTGGATGATCAAAGTGTAGAGAAGCGAATTTATCGAGAGTTTCAGGGAGATTATCTGCTAGTTTAATTAAAATAAGAATTGTGATGAACTCCGTTTAATTTATACGGAACAGAAATTGCAAATGCGATCGAACTGTTTACTCTTTGTGAGCTCTAAATATTTTATTAAGTTACAAAATAGATCCGAATTAGGAGAAATTCGAGCAACATAAATAAAAATATATAAATATTTATACACGTAATACGAGT
Organism: Anoplophora glabripennis; assembly: GCF_000390285.2. Classification (NCBI taxonomy): domain Eukaryota; kingdom Metazoa; phylum Arthropoda; class Insecta; order Coleoptera; family Cerambycidae; genus Anoplophora; species Anoplophora glabripennis. The sequence goes on from NW_019426074.1 coordinate 115,217, forward strand.
TTTAAAAGAACATTATCCATTTACAAAAGCAATCTACAACAAGGTGAAACTGGAATTTGCTATTTATACACCAAAATTTTAAAAAGTTTTCTGTCTTTTACGTATATTTTTTGTTTCTTGCATCTTGGAAAAATATGGCGGAACGGGTAATTTTTACAATTAACCCATGGAAAAAGTAATATACCTACATATAATGAGTAGTCTATTATAACAATGTCCAGCGGTAGTTGATTTTATTAAATAGGATCATTGAAATTTGTAAAAGTTGAAGTAATATATACTTAATTACCTACAATATCGGCACTATAATAATTACACAGCCCCATAATAATACACTGAAAGAAATGCGTTTTATTCTTTATTAGAATTCTTTATACCATTATAAGACCATTGTATACTATATGTGACAGTTAAACAGGTGAATATTGGATATAAAACGCGTATTGCTAGCACAGTTGTATAGTGACTATAAACCTTATTCTTTATTAAATTATTGAATAACTAGTATACAACGTTTTTTATACCCTTTATGAAATAATAGCAATAACTGTTATTAAAGTGTTCCATATCGTTATTAGAACATCTAGTACTGGTTATAAGTTTTATAATAATAAATGTATTAAACTGTTGTATACTCTGTATGAGTTAAAAACATATGTCATTAAGTTTTCAGAAATTTTATTGGATAACTGTAATTACAAGCTAAGGTTCTAATGTAAACATACATAAAACATACTTTTAAGCATTAAAAATGATGACAAATCGCTCCCAAAACTGTCCAGTTTATTTTCTTAGCAACGATGCACCCGTATTTTCTTGTATTACATGAGAATTTGCACTATAACTCTTCCACCTTAAGAATGAAGCATCCCCAGAAAGGTTGAGCTTCTTTCCATATAATTTTATTTCCTCTGGTTGATTGACTTTATACCCATGCTCTTCTTTGTCACCGTTAACCTTCTGTTCCTCCATCTTATGTAAAACTTAACATCAGCGATTTCTAATAGGACCTACAAAATAATAATTTTTAAGATTTAGACAAGATTTACATTTGAAAAAACAAAACAATTACAAGCCATAAAACAGTTAGATACTTACATAATAATTTTCCATTTCACACAACGCGATATGATCATGTATCCCACAAAACATGTGCATATACTGTCCATTTTCATCAAACTAGACGTGTGTAAGTCGATGCACAGCGGACTGTCGGAAATTTTACGATTGTTGTATTTTCTCTTCTTGAGTAAAGATAATAAAGACGTTGTGGTTTTGTGTGTTTATTTTGACAATGATTGAACATGTATGGACAATAAAAGTGGACTGTATAAGATAGTTGAGTACCGTTCTGCTTCATGCATAGCATGCTACTGAAATCTTAGAAGGGATGAGCTCGTGCGGCGAACCCTAAATCAGCGGCTGGAATAGCCAGGTTTCTTATTGAGTCGGCGCACTTCGCTCTCGGGTCTGACATATGATTATTATTACAAGACTATGAATATAACTTAACAACGATCATAACCGATTATGCACCGAGAGGTGACGATCACTTAACCATTATAAGATGCGTTTTACACGTTAAAAACGGAAACATATTCAGTATAAGAACGAATAATTCTGTTAATACAATTGTTATATACAAATTCGGATACTGGTCTTTATACAACAAATCTTCCCTACTATACAACTGGAATATAAAGTCTATAACACCTAATAATGTATAAGTAATTCATTATAACCTTTATTTCATAGATGCATAAGGTGTATTAAGCACCTTCCAGTTAAACTGATTGAATAATGAGTATGGAGATGATTGCTTTTTTTTAATAAAAGTTGTATATTGGTTATAAAAGTTTTAATATGCGCTATACACATTATTCTAGATAAACAGTTTAATAAGCCCATTTCTTTCAGTGTAGGTATTAGAATTAAGTAGCTTTCAAATAACATTGACCCTGATGCAACAATTTCAAATGGAGTCCTAATAAAGCAACCAAAAAAACCTGAGTATTCCCACTGAACCCTATTTAGAAGTTACTCAGTTTAACCTTAAAATCACATTGATCTTGACCCGGTAGAGAAGACCCTCGAAGACATAAAGTGGTCTAGTCTGATGCACAGATTTTTTTTTGTGGGGCTGTGATAACTATTATGATACGTTAAGTGTATTATAAAGGATAAATCTAGAAAAAGTAAATTTTCCTTTAACTTATTTTATGTCGACTGTAGTAGTAAAATGATATAATGACATCACCACTTCTTCATATTATTATATTAACTATTACTTTAGAGTTAATGGCCTTTAGGTAAGGCAAATAGAAAATAAAATATTCTCAATAAAAACGGTTTATAGAAATGTCGAAAGTTATCCCCGTATAAACCTAGAAATTAATAGTTTAAAATATTCAAGGTGCGTTCCAAAGTAAAGAGGTCCTTTCAAAAATAGGTATTTCTAGGCCACCTATTTTCAATTACATGCGTCGGGAAGGTAGATCCTTCCATGACGTACTGCCAAAATTTCATGACGTTTGGACGAATAAAAACGGAATTAGCTCTGTTCGCAGAATGCAATTTCCAACCGATTTCAATTAATTGTGTGCTCTACCAACAGACTAAAGATGCTGAAATGAATCGTGACTAAATGACTATATAAACTATAAATATTTATTTATTTCAAATTTATGTTTGCGACTTATTTTGATCAAAGTTTGTTTGTCACTTCGATTTTATATTGAACGTTGACTGAAATATTGTACTAGGTATATTTCAATTAACGTATTACATTTATACGTACCTATATACTTTCTATATTTAATGTAAGTTTTAATAATTAAACGTATGTATTAAAATGATTACGTTATTTTCTTGTACTAGACAGCATAAAACAGCGCTAGTTCAGGAGTGTGCATAGTGCGCATACCCGAAACCTAAAATTTGTTGGGAGTCAGCGGATTGTTTTGATTAAATTTTTAGTCAGGAGTCATGGATTATCGCTGTGCGAACGCCTTTGACGTATCACGCATGTACCACAGCCTCCTGTAACTGTAGGAAGCTGTGGTTATACCACAGCCTCGTAACTGTGGGAGGCTGTGGTTATACAGTTGTTGATAGTTTCTGACTGCTGTGCGACCAAAGCTATTGTCTCAAGTGACGGTATGTGTCATCGGTACAAAAATGAGCATCGAACAAAGAGCTGATATTAGTTTTGTTTTAAACTTGGTAAAACTTTTACTGAAACATTTCAGTTGATGAACCATGTTTATGGTGATTTTTTATCCCGTGGCTGAGTTCATGAATAGTATATGCTGTTTAAAAACGGTCGTAAGGGCATAAATGATGAGCAACATTTTGGCCAAGCGAAATCCGTGATTCCATCAAAACTGTGTTTGAGCTCATCAAAGATCAGCCAAAATCTTCATTGAAATTCATGGAATTGGAATTGAGCATCTCAAAAACAACAATTTATCGCATTTTGGTCAAACAAAGAGGTCAAAAAGGACCAAAACTTCTTTTACAACATTGTGACTGGTGTTGAAACGTGATGTTTCTAATATGATCCAGAAACCAAAGTGCCGAGTGAAAGGCGCTAGACAAGTCAAAAGATAATGTTTATTTGCTTTTACGATTCCAAGGGCATTGTCCACAAGAGTTCGTTTTGCTGGGCCAAACCGTTAATGTACAATTTTATCTTGGCCTTTTAAAGTCTTTTCGAAAAAATGCAGTTTCCGATGAAAGGAAAGCGTATTGTGTCATCTACTTCTACCATCATCCTGAAGGACATCTCGGCCGACGATCTAAAATACTCAATCGACATGCTACCAGACTATGCAAATCGTTGTATTGAATCGGAAAGGAACTGTTGAAAAAAATAAATCGGCTTTGGTAAAAAGTCTTTTTGTTATTCTTATTTTTTAAAAGTCATGTTTCCTTTAGAACGCACTAGCAAGATCTGCATGGATCTCCTTTGCAACAATAATTGTATCCAATCTTCTAGTTTCTCTAATGAAAATCTATGTAAGGCCTGAAATTTTCAGTTTTCAAGTAAAAGCTTCGCTCATGAATACTGTACTTAACCTTTTTGTAATTTTACACTTTGTATATTATAATAAGTAAATATTTAGAAAAACATATTCCTTATACAATATCACTCTACTTAAATATATAGTTCTTCCGAAGTCAGTTGAACATGCATAAAAAAACGAGCAATCAAATTTAATGAGGTTCATGGGCGTCCCTGAAAAAGTTTTCTGCTAAAGGTAGAAAATTATAATAATTTGTATATAATGTGTAGAAAATTTCTATTATATGTTCATTTGACCAACAACATATTTTAATTATTTATTTCCTCAAACAATTTTATTATATTGATGGTAAATTTCGTTTTGTTCCGTTTCAAAAGGTCTCCAAAATGCCATGTTGTAATAATATTAGTAAACCAAATATCCCTCTTATTTTTCCCTTTCGCAATTGTAATATGAATGATTAATAGAAGAGTGCCTATAATAAATTAAAATTATCTGAATCACACCAAATTCCGCATTCCCGCACTGCACTGCTAGGCGACTAATCGACAACTGAATTTTGATGCAATGGACCAGAGAAACAGTGCGCATTGCTCTTTGCCCGCACGTTCATTCTTCAACTGAGCGTATACATTTCTACCACCTGCACTTTTCGTTCGACCAGATCTGTATATGGGTATGGCTAAATAAATGTGGGAACAAGTTTTTCAAATATTTCAATGCCGAGTTGCTGCTTAGCGACCAAGCCTTGTACATACCTTGAAGATATTGGTTCTTCAATTGACTTCGGAAAAACTATACCAATTCACTGAATACACATAAACTGGTATTGGTGGTTGTTTAATAGAAATATCCATTTCACGAGGGAAATATTGAATCTGTTATAAATCAGTCAATAATAAATTCGTTCTTTACATTTAACATTAAACATGGAGCTAATTAATTACCTGTAATTTTGATATAACGAAGTGCAGGGTGCAATTACGTACGTTACGTAATTTTAAACACCTCGTGATTATCAATCGATGGCTTTTTTTTATTGTGTCGGTGCCAAATTTGTTTTATTAATACATAGCACCAGTACAACTTTTATATAATTATAGTGTAGATACATTATAATTATTATTACATTAACAAATAAACTGATTAACCCATTGCTACTAATTATTACTGTTGTTCTAATGAAAAGGCCTCATTTTTTGTGATATTACATTTAATCAACAATGACAATATCAGACTCATTATTGTATATCAGTTGTATACCAAACCTCTAATTTTACATTCTAGAAATATTATGTTCTATAAATTCCGTACAGCATATAAGTATGCACGAACACGGGCACATATTTTTAGTTTATTTTCAGCGATAGCGCATGGTAAATAGTTCCGTTGTAAAGTACACAAACTGGATGTGACATGTCACTGAGCATAATCCGAAATGCCAGATGGAAAGCTCTCAATACATGACGTGAAATCCCGAATCTCATTTCTGCCGATGATATCCCAACGTATGTACGGTAGGTCATTTAAAAGAAAAATAAAACCAACCGCAAGGATAAAGTGTTTACGATTCCAGTCTATAATAAAAGTATGACAAAATACAGATGGCGGTGGGTATAATATGTTGCAACACTTGACTGTTTTATTTCACTGAGTCCTGTTATGGTATATTGCTATTATCTCATACATAGTATTCCTGGACCTGGATACACCATAAGCACGTATCTGTTATTTAATTTATCATCAACTGGAAAGCCCTTATTTGGTACGATTGAAATACTTCATTGAGTCACTAATTGTACTAAAATGCAATGATTTACATAAAGTTACAAAATAAACTTATCCTGATTGGTTCATCTGATCAAGAGAAAGGAAATTATTTCATTTCTTGTTCAAAAATTTTGCGATGTAATAGGAAAATATAAAATCAGTCAAAATCAGGTTTTTCGATATATTTCCCTAAATAATCAATAATTATTTTTTCAGTGTTCTAGTTAATCTTATTAACAATATTTTGTACATTTTTTTGTCCAATATGATGAAAAATGGAAAAATTACATTTGTAAAGTGTTAATAAAAATCGAAATCGAAAAAATTAAAAAAAAAATGGGGAAACAGCCCTGTTTTATGCTACATTGTAATTTATTATTGCTTTCAAAATCATTTCCAGTATATTGATCACTTCTCGTATTTTATTGGATACCTTTCTTGCACCAAACAATATATTCCGCACATTATAAAATAAAAAAAAGAAAAATTTCGATGCTTCTTCTCGAGCGGCAGCCATTATTTATGCAATCGAGGATCTGAGAGCGGCTTTTAACCACTGAAGAGTCGCATCGTTACATATTGTTAAAGTAAAATATGTCTCTGTAATAGTCCTTATATTTCACTACGGTCCGGCAGCGCAATTTACTCCACATTTTATCCGGTCACGATGACAATAAAGTACAAGAGCGAATTTTAACAATTGTGCAGCGGTGGTGCTCTGTCCTTGCCTCGCCATTTATGTGCCATTAACTGTGAAGTACGTATAAAATGGTAGTATATGTTCCACTATTAAGACCTAAGGACATTGTTATTACAAAATTTATATAAACGGGGTATGACGACATGGCAATACGGTTATAAGCAGAAATGATCAAAATATTTTTCAGAAGAAGAGAATTTATTATTGTATACTGTGCTACGTTAAATATCCTAAAATAAAAATATAATGACCAAACAAATTCTGAAAGAAATAAAAAAAGTACCTATAAAAATGGGCTTTAAATGTTTCATATCCAAAACGTGCTGCAAGTGCATTTATATTAACTCCTAGACAAATGGAAATCTGAGTTCTATATAAAAAACTAGAAATTAGTAAACTTAATGAACCAGATTATTTAGACAGTTTTCCTGAATAATGCAAAATGTTTTTCAACTGAATTCGCCCAGAACACTGTATTCTATTAAAATGCTCAGAATACATTTTGTGTGTGCCATTAGCCGTAAAGATTGCGGCAAATAAAAAAAGTTGATCCACGTCCAAGTTTTCCAGGTCACAGATGTACTAATATCTTCACAGTTCTTTACTTCTGGGTTGTGTGATGATGAGACTCAAGAACTTCTAGAACACTAGGTTACCATTTGCTTCCATCTCCATCTTCGTTGATGTAATTCAGTAATCCTTCTGTGTTGTATGAATGAAGCTAGATACAGTCAACTTGTCTGAATTAATACTTTGGCTTTAGAAGTGCTCATCCTAGGGTTTCCTTTGCGAAGGCTTCCATGTAGATAACTGCTAGAGTTAGGCACAAGGGTAAACCCTTATCTGCTTCTTCAGTTTGATCATAAAATTGATCTTTAAAGGAAAAGATCTAGTGCACACTTTTGCCAAATCTGTAAATTGTCTCCTGCTTCTAAACAGACACCTTTGTGAATCTCAACTTTCTAGATCGGGTTTTTCTCTTTAGCTTGGATATATGCTCTGTTGTGCCTAAGATGATAATGGTATTTCTTTTATCGGAGAGTATGGTAATTTCTTCATTGTCCTTAAGTTCTTTGATAGCATATTTTCCTAAATAATAGATTCGGTTTTAGATGTTTGGCAGTTCATAAATGGTGTGCTGCTCCTACATTTATTTTTCCGTGATTTTTGGGGAAATTACATTGATACGTGACTTCCAGAGCTAATTATTTCCTGTTTTTGAATTGTTCTGGATACTGTAACAAAATTGGCAAGCATAATTGTATAATTATAAACTTAATCTATAATTTTAGAGCTTTTTCTGAAGAAGAGGGCGATATGTCTCTCTTACATTAAAATGCCTAAACCGAAAACCTGACAACCAATAGACACATCATTCTTTTCCACTGTGTCCACTCTGTATTTGATCCAGCTTTAGCCTTCTGATTAGACTCCGCAGCTTTGATAGTGGTTTCTTCACATGTTTTCGGTATTCCTATCCAGTAGAGCACACCAAGCCATTCGCATTGACTGTGGTCTAGTCTTCCTCTTAGATGATCTTCTACCAAATCAGTATTATTCAGATGTTTCCTGATTCTAAAACTTTAGTTCCGTAGGTCCGTCAATCCTTTTAAGATCTTGTTATTTGCCTCTAGATATCATTATTGGGTCATATGCATACTCTTCCTGCATGAGTATCCCAATAACACAACTATCAATATCGTTTGGACTTCTTAGCCCTTCAGCATTCAGATAAACTTTTAGCAGTTACGATATGGTATGAGCTAATTGCCTTTAGTTCAGCTTAACAGAGTAAAAATTAATTCGTTGTTTCTTTACTTTCCGTCCTATCTCTATTATCTAGTACTGTGGTCATCGTTTTTACCTGAACATGGCGTGCTTCATAAACTAGGGAAAATTTAAACCTGTTCCTTATCCCGATATATGTCCTAGCTGCCATGTTTTTATTTACATTTGAACCATTTGTATACGACTCGACTGCTTTAAACAAGAACCCCATCTTCCAAAACAACAATAATAAACCCAACCATATTTGTTTAGTTGAAACAATAAACAGTTCCAAAGTTAAAGAAGCAAATACCTATACAACCCTTAACACATTCATTTTCAAACTTTATACTCTTAGGAACTTTGTTTTCATTATCCTTAGGTTATCTGCACAAAATTAATCATTTTAATTTAAATAAAGAATAATTTTAAAAATGATACTGAAAATAGCACATACCTACCTAAATATTTTTTTGTTCTCAAAAATGTAACAATTTAAACTCATTATGAAACTGTGCCAAGTGAATCGTGTAAACATGTGATATTTATTGCGGTTCCGTCAATTTTAAAAATATGTTGATATTACATTTTTGAAGGAGGAAGGAAACAAATGGTCTTTAGGAAGATGAATAAATATACTCTGTTCTAATTAATAACCTATGTTCAAAAATAGTATTGGGAAACAGAAGTAGAAATTATAGGCGAAAACAAATATTTTAGTTATGGTTTATAAATCATGAAATCCTTATAATAAACCAATTGAAATTTATTATTGCAACACAAAACAAGAATAGCAACTAAATGTTTAAATATAAAAAGTGTGTTCCAAAACAGAAAAAAATATTTCATATATTTTTCATAAGGATAATTCTATATTGTAATAATTAGTTCTCCAGTCCACTTTTTTAATGTTTATTTTCATAATTTCCCCAACAATATAGTCGCTTTTTATTTTGCACAATTCCAATAGATGAGGTGGATGTGCTTTTAATACTTATCACCTCTACATAGTTATTAATATTAACGCAATTTACTAAGTATACTACCTAAAACTAATTACTAAAGTGCCCCGATGAAATTTGAATGAACATATATTATTTATCGCCTTTGATAACGGTCAATCTAATTCAGTTGTCCAACATGTACCATAATCGTGAGCTAATTACGTACACTGAATCAATTAAATCTTGCAACTTTAGCAAAATAGATTCTTCTGACGGCATTCGACATATTTCAAACCTCCAGAAATAATAGTAAATCTGAGAATAAAATAATTTTATTGTTATAAAACAAATACTCTGTACTTGGCCATTAGATATTAAGCAGGAACATATCCCATTCGGTATCATTCAAGAATATTATTTGTTAAAACTTAGTTCTTCGCCTAAAAGAAACTGGACAATTCATCAACTAAATCGATATCACATTTCCAAAAAATTAAAGATGAAAATCCTAAATTCTTAACATCATGTATACCTATTAAGTTCATTAAAAAATATCAATAAATTTGGGACATGAGAAGCCTTTAGAAAGAAATTCTGAAATATACGAAAAATATATGTGGATAATAAAGTAGTTTATAATATCCAGAAAACAATTTAATTGGATCAACTGTTTCTCATTTCATTCTTTCACAATCTGTCTGCTCAAGGTTTCGTATAAAATTTTTAGTTTACATACTAGCGAATTCATTAAGCAGATAATGAAATAACTGATTGATGATATTCTGGATAAGTTTAAGCTTGGTTGGTTCCCCTAAAGAAAAGCCTTTGTCCGCTCAGTGACCTTTTTGTTGTGCCGAACAATAAGGAGAGCATCAATCCTGATTATATCGGGATCAATATGTTAGATGTTTCAATTTCTTATTCGACTGACGGCCAAAGATACTAGAGATATTGAATTCCTTGTGGGTTTGAAATGTCACTGGTTTATTCATATTAATTGCTTCATGCATACCTAAATGTATGTACATTGTGCATTGTTATTAAGTGTAAGTATGCCGTGATTGTATAACTTTACAGGGTGCTTCCAAATAAACAGAATTATTCAATTGGATTTTATTTTATGTAATCATCTAAGGAACTCTGAAAATAACAAAGGAACCTAATACTTTTTATTAAATACACTATAAAGAGATCCTGTAATTTCCTAAAAACTGTTTTATCAGATTTTTATCTAAAATATAACCACACGCCACTTAAAATGTCCCTGTACCATTTTTTATAAAAACCTATTGAACCTTTTATAAAACTATACCATTTACAAAAACCTACCTTTTGAAATTTGTATATAAAAACTAAAAAATGTAAAATATCCAAGAATATTTTTATTTCACATGTAAATAGGAAAAAAATAGAGTAATTTACACTATGACACGACAAAATATTTTTTTAATAATTAAAAAAAAGATGTCGCATGTGGCACCCACAAGAAAAAATAAATAAAATTATTAGTCCACTTTGTAGAAATATTACACTCATCAATTTTACTCAATAATGTATTAATTTCTGTCCGCACCAGATTGAGTGAAATATTCACTCTATTAGTATGAGTACAACAGAGTGAAACTATTGCATCAGAAATGAGTGAGTTTTATTCAAATCTGAGTTATTGCTATCAATTGAGTGACTTTTGACTCTGTTCTGAGTAAATAAAACCAATTTAAAGTTGACTTTTTCTCTAATGTGATTTAAATTTAACTATTACTAAGTAATTTTTACTCAGACTTGGTTTATATTCTCTTTAAATTTTAATTTAAATATCATTGTACGAAAGTCATAAACTATTAAGCTGCCACAGTGATTTCTACACAGATCTGGTTTAGAGATAATATTTTAGGTCTTGATTAAAGGTATTGGTGAACTGATCGGACGAATAGATTGCCATAACCTATACTGTACGTTACAAATACGTAATTAATTATACATAAAAATTTAAGCTATTCGTTTATTTAACCAAATATTAATCGAGACTTAATATCAGGCGCCTAAATTCAAAACCCGACAAGTCACATAAATTCTCAATTTGACTTTTATACACCATTGCTATCGTCTTCAAGGTGCCTACACATATTGATGCATCTTTTGTACAAACGCCGACATCTAACATAGTAAATTCCGCCTTAAAAATTAGGCTTAAATGCAAAAACCGACACGTCCATATAAATTTTGTTTACAAAAATCGACATGTCCATGTCAACCAATAAGAAGCCTAGACATTGGTCACATGTTTCCCCATTATATGACATGCTGTTTTGTTTTCATTACAGCGCAGAATATAGGTTTGTTGGTCAAATTGAAAAAATCATTAAAAATGCACCTGAAATTACAAGCCCAGAGCAGTATATCCAAATTTTAGAAAAATGGGGGACTGTCTGCAAACTTGAAGTAGATGTACCAATACTGGACTGGAGAACAGAAAGTCGTAGGGTCATGAAGCAACCCGCTCAATGGCATTTCAAATTTCAGATGTCTCAGCGAATAATAATGTCACAAAATAATAGCATTTTAGTAAGGGGTGAAATTTTTTATAAGAATGACACTGGGACCGATCAAACTTTATTAAAAAGAGGAAAGAAATTAAGGATCACTCCAAGTATAGCTGATATTGGCGTATCTATTAAAAGAGACAAGGAAACCAGCATAAATAAATTACGTGAAAAACATTTTGGAAAAGATAGGCAAGATGAGCAAAGCTTTTCATTTTTCAAAAATGCTATTGAAAGATACACACCAGTGGAAAATACCCGCCTAATCGTATCGCAAATTTCAGTAGGAGCTGAAAAGGATTCTCCAAACCCCGAAAATTTTTGTTTAGAAAAAAATTTAAATTTTGATGATTAATGTGTTGTTACTTTTTCTTTAATAAATAACGTTCAGTGTATTTTTACTATTTTTTTTTTAACTTTTCAGAACTAGAATTTTAGTTCAAAACACGACATGTCACTAAAGTTAACATGCAAATCCCGACATGTCCGAAATTGGACCTCAAATAATTATTAAATGGATGGTCATGGATTTTTCGTATCTATCGAAACTAATGCTATGATTCGTTTATTTATAACAACAACGATAGAAACTAATCCAGTTTTTTGTCATGTCTCTAAAATTTGTTTCAATGGACTTGTCGGGTTTTGAATTTAGGCTCCTGATATATTGTCTTGAATTATTGTATTTAAATCACTGCATTTAAATACAATTCTCACTAGAATAATCAGATAAACCGATGCTTGTCCAACTCCAAAGCACACCATACGCCATACTGCCATCCACCATGCCACGGTCACGAAATAACCTAATGGGACGATAGGAACAAAGATCTGGATATGAAAAAGGGTGGGATCGCTAAGTAATGAGGACATTCACTCTGATTTAGGTACAATTTAAGTACAAGTGCACCAAATACGAGTTTACGTGATGAACTTATTTAAGGAGTACCTATATTTGAGAGAAAGTGCTCCTAAACGTCCTAAAAATAAAAAAAGTTGTAGATTTTTGAAAATGCATTTTTATAAATTAGTAATACAACTGATCTAAAATGTTTATCATTCAGTTGTTTTTACATCTCTTATAATTTGTAAGACCCCAAGACAACAACATAGCCCACACTACAGTATACTAAGAAGAGTATTGCAATATACATTAAATGGCCAATATTACTTACTTTTATAATGTATAATGCAATTACGTCGTCCTCCACTTACGTACTTGCTAGTAAATGCCAGTAAATTCATTACTCCGACCTCTGTTGATTAAAAATATTGTCTGCTTAAAGTAAAGTTATAATGCACTGAAATTACTCTCAAAAACTTAGTTTTCAAATTTGTAATGTTCCTTCCTTCTTTTCTTACACACAATCAATGTGAAATAGTAGTTTTGTAACCTCCAAAAAAATTCTAGTTAAGATAATTCCATATACAGGTTCGGAAAGTCCCCATGGTACATCGGCCGTTACGTGAGAGCGATAAAGTAAGTCATAGAAATCCGTGTGATAGACAAGGATAGTTACATTGAAGAGGTTTCATAATCTGAATAGTCACTCCTGCTTTTAACCCGAAACGGGCGGTGACTATTCAGATTATGAAACGTCTTCACTATAGAAATCCTGCTCTATCGCACGGATTTCTTTACTTTACTTTGTCGTTCTCATGTAAAGGCAGATGGACCATATGGATTTTCCAGCCCTGTAGACAAGGTGAAAACCTCGCATTCGTGGGAGAATTCCGGGTTAAAAATTATTATTTTTGATGTTGCCAGGTACCTAATTTAAAGTTTGAACAACCCCCTACAAGATGCTGAAGAGTTTTTGGGACTCTCATTATTTTAAAGCCTTATTTTTAATTGTGAACAATGCGCGCGTCTCTAATACGTGAATTTGCACCATGCACTTCCGATGCATTGAAATTACACGTCTTAAGAGCTTCTTTACAAACGTACATATGGAAAAGTTCCATTTTTCCTCAATATAAATATTTGGATTTCACAGTTTTTTGGTTATCAAAATGAAACAGGTGAATTATTACCTAAATTTATTACCAAAGATCCATTACCCAAAGACTTAGTTAAACAATGTAAATGTACAAAAAACTGTAAGACTAAAGCTTGTTCTTGTAGGAAAAACTATGTCACTTGTGTACCTTCATGTGGTTGTAACACAAAACAGTGTGAGAATTCTTATGATTGAATAAATGTGTGATAATAATAATATACACTATTAAATAATGTTCTTTAATAAAAATCAAATGTATTTGATACTATTGCATTTTTATTTTTTTTCTGCACTCTATTCGTACAACTTTGAATTAAGTAAATAAAATTATTATGAATTATGAAATTTAAATAATAAATTTTTACATTATTTTATGAGTAGTAATAGTACTTAGAATGCTAAATTCAAAGAACATAAGCTGAAACCGCTAGACGGAATAGCGTATGAGAGAGGCTCGCGCGGCTCATAGCGTTTTATTAACAATTAAAAAACAAGGCTTTAAAATAATGCGAGTCCCAAGAACTCTTCAGCATCTTGTAGGATGGTTAAATTTTAATTTAGGTACTTGGCAACATCAAAAATAACAATTTTTAACCCGGAAATCGGCCGTTAAAAATCGTCATATTCGCATTTTTAGTAATTTAAATTGTTTATAACTTTAAAACTATCAATTTTAGAAGCATAGTGCATAGCAAATTTTTTGTTTATAATGTGCCAAAAACCCTAATGAAAAAAAAAACGATATTTTCAATTTGTTTAAAAAAAGTTTGTTTAAACAAATGGGCACCAGATTTACGGTCGGCATCATCTTGATTCATAAAACATAAAACATAAAACACACCACAGAAATGAAATGTTAAGGAACATCTCACGAATCTGAATATGCAAGAAACTACTTGTCCAGTACATATAGTCCAGTTAGTAGAGGTTCGGCGTGTGTCAAACCTTGATAACCCGGAAATAACTACACAGGCCTACTTTAAATGATGAGTACAATAACAGGCTAATTTGCTGACAAAGTATTTTATCAGGAAAAAGTTATTAACAATTTAATCGTGAAAAAAATTTTTTTTTTGTAGTTTTCTTTAAATAACTCAGCGGGATGACTTTGTACGAAAAAATGCTTAGGACATGATTTAATGGCGGTGGTCCGATTACGAAATTTGCAATAACAAAGCCGTGAGATTGAAAAAACGGTATAAAACGCCAATTTTTTTTAAGTTGCTGTAAAAATGTCAATTATAAACAAAAAGTGATAAAACTTTCGAAAACTATAGTTCAATATATATACAATAATGACGCTAAAGCCAAAAACCAGGAGAGCAAAACTTTTTGTTCTATAAGGTGTTATACATTCATCGGCATCTGAAACTCGAAATTTTGCCAAATTTGTTCGGAGCTTTGCTGACACTTGAAATTTGGTACACACATAGTGTAAATATGCAGAAACCAAAAGCAATTTGCAAAATTCAAGTATCTTCATTTTTACAGTTTTGGTCACTGTTTTTTTAATTTTTGGACGTATATTTATGTATATTTATAAAATATTCCATTACGGTAGAGATTAGCCAGCATAACTACCTACAATTAAAAAAATATATATATTTTCATCGTTTAGATCCTAAGCTACTTAACATTTTGCGCCTCTTAGCCGTAATCGTACATTATTTAACATATTAACATAAAGCTAAATCGTACGTGTGGGGTAAACCTTTAACTTTTCATTTTCGAGCGCGAGCTCCACTCTTCGGCGCTTGTATACTATTAGAAATATGCAACAGTAAATTTAAACAATTGTTTACTTAAAGTTAAAGGTTTACCCCACACGTACAATTTTGTTTTATGTTAATATGTTGAATAATGTACGACTACGGCTAACAGGCGCAAAATGTTAAGTAGCTTAGGATCTAAACGATGAAAATATATATTTTTTTTAAATTGTAGGTAATTATGCTGGCTAATCTACTGTAATGGAATATTTTATAAATATACATAAATATACGTCCAAAATTTAAAAAAACGGTGACCTATAAAACTAGGGTGACGTATAAAACCTTACCAAAACTGCAAAAATGAAGATACTTGAATTTTGCAAATTGCTTTTGGTTTCTACATATTTACACTATGTGTGTATCAAATTTCAAGTGTCAGCAAAGCTTCGAACTTTGGCAGTTTCGAGTTTCAGATGCCGATGAATGTATAACACCTTATAGAACAAAAAGTTTTGCTCTCCTGATTTTCGGCTTTAGCGTCATTATTGTATATATATTGAACTATAGTTTTCGAAAGTTTTATCACTTTTTGTTTGTAATTGACATTTTTACAGCAACTTAAAAAAAATTGGCGTTTTATACCGTTTTTTCAATCTCACAGCTTTGTTATTGCAAATTTCGTAATCGGACCACCGCCATTATGTAGTTATTTTTATTACGAACAAAATCATGTCCTAAGCATTTTTTCGTACAAAGTCATCCCGCTGAGTTATTTATAGAAAACTACTAAAAAAAAATTTTTTTCACGATTAAATTGTTAATAACTTTTTTTCCTGATAAAATACTTTGTCAGCAAATTAGCCTGTTATTGTACTCATCATTTAAAGTAGACCTGTGTTGTTATTTCCGAGTTATCAAGAAAATGTCACCAACAGTAACTTTTCGGCTTCTGTCGACTGGAGTAATAAGAAATATTACAAAAAAAAATGCATATACAAGTGGA
Organism: Anoplophora glabripennis; assembly: GCF_000390285.2. Taxonomy (NCBI): domain Eukaryota; kingdom Metazoa; phylum Arthropoda; class Insecta; order Coleoptera; family Cerambycidae; genus Anoplophora; species Anoplophora glabripennis. The sequence goes on from NW_019426074.1 coordinate 131,681, forward strand.
ATATAGCTTTCTCAAAGTTTTGAGGACACAACTTTGAATAACTTGTATTTTAAAAATGAGAGAATTTCAGACATAGTTCTATTAAGTAATCTGCCTTCTTCAATATTTAATTTACTCCGAGGAACAACACTCTATTAATATCAAACATAAATAGAAATACTGTGAAGGATTATGCTACACTATAAATCCTTTTTAATACTTAACAGTAGCAAATTTTTACTGGAACAAAAAAAAATGTGAGTTAGAAAAGTTAAAATGTAACTACGAAACTGTTCTGTACTTGTTTCCAACTCGTCGCGGACATGACAAATTTGATATTTTTCTCTAACAATCTGTTTCAAACTGAACTTCTACTACACACGCCGTGAGACACATGTTGACAAACAAAAAATTCCAACAAGATCCTATATTAAAACATAAATTTAATTTAATCGCCCTCCGATATTTCGGATAGTTTCGAGCCGAAACTTCTGTCGTGTAGTGTTCGTTCGCCGATAAAAGGATAAAAAGTCCGGAATTGGATTTCGAGAAACTAGGCGGCGAACCGGTGCGGAGGCCTAAAGAATGCCCAAAACCCTGAAACATCTGAAAATGCGGGGAATCGTGACAGGGGCACAGTCAGTATTAAACGCCGCGTTGTAAACATGTGTCGTGATTCATTGGCAAAGAGCATGGCTAAATAATGGCGTGTGTTAAGTATTTATAGTGGCAATTAATGGTCGCCCTGTTTTATTTTGTCTGCTAGGTTACTCGCCACAATAAAATCCTTTTAATGAGACATTTATTTTGTAAACATTTAATCGTGGCGTGAATGTATAATACAAGTTTTATATCTTTTTAAAACGGGAGTGACAAATTCTACAATAAATATTTAATTTAACAGCGCCACATAACAATCACCATGTCCAATATTTACAGATAAACTAATGTACTCCTAAAAAGATAAAAGTAAACTGAAAATATAAATTTTTGAAAGAATATAACACAATCGTAGTTGATGTTAAGTGACGTTTATGTTAATGTGATTATGCCAATGCAGAGTGTAAGAAGTTTGACTGTCATTACTTCAGCATAAGATAGAGTAATCATAAATTAACAAAAAAGTTGTATATTACAGGGGCGTATGTTTTCAAAATACAGCGAGTATTAATACTGGGGAGTTTCATCACAACGTGACAACGGCGTCTAACCTAATGCGACACAGCTGATGTACAGCACGTGTGCACGCGGCAGACTTGTCCCACGGAATAACAAAAATGTAAACAACTATTATTGTGAAACATTTCAAGACAATAATTGTTTTCCAGTTTTTAAATAAATAAAATAAAATGTTTTGATTTTGTAGTAAGAATATAGTGTTCTGCTTACATTTTAGCTCAAATTTTAGTAATTATGAAACAGGAACTTAACTTTTAATCAAATTATGAATTTGAAAAATATGTAATGAAAGCACCCAAAGATTCACGTTGTCCAAATATTTATACGTACTAAAAATAATTTAGGTACCACCATTTGCAATGCACGCATGATACCTCTGTATTCTATTTTCGGGCACTCGCTGGAAAATTATCACGTATGGTAAACATTTAAAAAAACAAGGAGAAACACCTCAAGAGAAGGAAATAGCGGTACGCAAAAAAAACACTCCGTCGCGGTCGAATTCCAGATACCAACTGAATTGCGTATTGCTGGTTGCTAGACTGCTTAGTATCTCGTGTTAACAGCCGCGCCGTTGTCACATTGCTCGATATGAATTTTATCGAATTTTAGATTTATTACAACGTTAATTATTTTTTAAAATTAAGCATAAAGAAGTTAAAAAAAGTGATAAACATTGTATTTTATGCTTTTCTATGCACGCAGTTATGTCAATCATGTTAATTAATCGAACTTTTATACATCAAGTTGGAGATTTTGATAATTTTTTTCTCGGAAATGGTTAAGTTTAGGACCCATGTCATATAAGGTTTTTTTGTTTATTTTAATGTATTCTATCGTCTGTTAAAATTAAGGCAGCCAAACTTCTAACACCCTGTATAGTTCCCATATTGAATTAAATATTATTAGTAGACATTTTTATTGTTAATTTCATGTAATTTTCTTATTTCTTTTACAGTACCACAGTCTCTTGTACTATTTACTATACCATTGTTCTTTATTGCGAAATTATTTGACCATAAAAATTTTTATAATCTTTTAACCCATTATGAAAAATGCGCATGCTAAGAAAATTATTATCCAATATTACTAACCTCTAAGATTAGGGTATGATTTATTTAAATTTAAATAACATAAATTACGTAAGAATACTGGGAGTATTATGCCAAGGTGTTGGGAGTAAAACGCATTCTCATTTGTCTAAGTCAGTTGGGAACTGTTGTTGTAGTGGCGTATTGAAATGAGTGCCACTACTACGAATCTCTCCAGCTGTGATGTGAGGAACCCGTTCCGGTTTCTTCTTGCAGAGAAAGGCGCCGTTTCAGATTTTTAACGAAACCTAAACTGTTTGTGGGGATGTTGGCTGTAATTTTTTAAACTTTTTAATTGATTTACGTAAATACTAAATTGAATGTAAGACATTTTTCAGTTCTCACAAATTTACCATTTAACGCAAATCATTCATTAACGTACCATGTGGATCATTTTAAGGATGCATATATTGAAATCTCTCTCGAAAATTATGAAAGATACAAAATTAAATGAGAATATACCACTTTTTTACTAAAATAATGGTGCTTGAAGGGCAACTCTCTGACTGTAGGATAGGAAACTGTAGCATTTTTGAAAAACAACTGGATTTTAATTATCATATACTGCACCAGCTTTTTGCTAACATCATCAGATGTCTTATTATGGGATCTATATTGAGTTATATGATGAGTGTAAAGAACGTTTTTTAAATTTGTCAACGATGGATCACAGTAATAAATGAAATTCAATAATGTGTCGAAAAAAATTAAGAAAATGGAAAGTTGGTTAGATACAGTTTCAGGAATCGAAAATTTGGAAAAAATATCTAAAACTGCAGTATAATTTTTTGCAAATAGTTAATAATGTTTTCATAGATTTAAAATATTCGTAAAAACAAATAAAATTACATATTTATTTCTTTTTAATGTTTGGAAAACCAAGGCAGTCAGTTTGCTGAAGTCAAGCTTTCAAAATACATATAACTATTTTTATATATTTTTATAATTTTCGAGATCCGAATTTATGGTCCGTCAAAATAGCCCGCCCTTTAAGTTCCTAGCAATTGGTAACCCATTTTAATAGTGATTTTCTGTACCTATGCTTACAGTGCCTTACAGAAATATTTATCCCTTTACAGTAAATGTGTCCACTATCCATTGATCCTTAAAATTATGAGTATAACCTTTACTGAAAAGTGTAGAACTTAACAAAAAAGTAACTACGAGGAAGTGGTACAAATTGCTATATTTTATTATTTTTAAATATTACTGAAATGATTCTTAACACTGTTTATAAAAATATTCTTTGAGTTTTTCATCTGTTTCAAACAGTGTTCTAGAAAACAAGTAGGTGTGAAAACCTATCAATCATTCCTCAGAATTTAATAATTTCACTGAAGCATGAACATTTCTTACTATAAATATATGATTCAGATATGTACTTCCTGTCTAAATAATCAAGACTACTCGAGGGCTTCCAAGTGTGAAGCACGCCACAATTTTTAAGAAGTGCACTTTTACTATGTCAGATAAAAGCTGCTGAACATGTTTGGGGTTAATAGCACGAAATGACACTCTTTATTGTTCTGATAGCAGCCGTTTGAATGTGTACCTTCCTCTTCCTTTACTATTTCTGGCATGGAGTTGCTGCACAGGGATCAGAGACACTACTCTGTGTAGAGAATGTTTCAGGAGAATCGCCTTTCCAGGGAAATTACTTAAACTCGAGTCCAGCGTAGAGTCCACATAGTGTTTTTTGTTCAACAAATTACATTTAGGTATATTTAAGGTTATGCAGTGTGTTTAGAAAAATATGAAAGTTTTATTAATTTCCTTTCAAATAAACAAATATGTTAAAACGAAGAGTTTTTTTTTCGAATGATAAGATTTGATACCAATAGAGTATGAAGTATGAAGCTTGAGTAGTTTTTTATGGAAACCCACCTTTTATGATTTTCAGAAAATAATCGTTGTAATAAAGACAAGCGAATGTAAATCGTTTTACTGATATTAGTTCCAAAGAACGAAAAATGTCAAAATGTAATCGAATGCATATTCGCCATTTTCTTCAAAAACATTGCGTTTTACGAAAAAAATATCGAGAGACAAAAAGTTTCTAAATTTAATGGCTTTCTAGCTAACTAATAATTTTTGAGAAATTAAAATTTGCGACCAAACTTTTTCGTTTCCGAAGACAAGGGGGCGTAAATTTGTCTTAAGAATCTATGATCAAATTTTGTTGCATTAATTTCGGGACACCCTAGTGTTATAATCTATCAGTCCTGTGAGCATATAATCTACATTAATATAACTTTAGGTTTTTTACCATTAAGATGTTATATTCTGAAACGTAGTAACGCAGTAATAGGAGTTGAGGTAACTGAGGTATCAAAAGCGTGATTCAAGGAGTAGCCTGGATCGATCTAGGTATTCGATTGTTAGTGTCAGTTCCGTTCTAGCAGATCTATACCGTTGATGTGTGTCTGTGGCCATCAGAGGATTGTCGGAATGACAAAAGGCTGCGGGTATATCCGACACGTATTTGCAAAACATATTATTATAGAAAAAGAAATCAATTATACAATGTTATTTCAGTTATTTTTTATCCTTAAATCATCGTATGAACTCCAAAAGAAGTTTATATTTGGTTCAATGAAATTACATATTACTTTAATTTCAGCTGGCAAATTTATGTTTACAATAATTACATATGTTCGCGAAATACTAAATAGAATAGAAGAAGAAGGAAGAAGGAGTTTTCTTCGTGGGGGAACATTGTAAGAGATGGACTCATTTCACTTTAGTCTATTCAGCTACGTAAAAATATACAATTAAAAAAATAACCGAAACCATTTTGAAACTATTGCGATGCTCATTTATATATAATAATCAAATACAAAATTCTAGCCTTCAGGGAATGAAATTTCCTAAATTTCCTGATTTGTATAATCAAATACAAAATTCTAGCCCTTCAGAAAATTAAATTATAATTGACAAAATAACAAAATAAATAAAGAAAATGTTTTAATTTCAATTTAATTCAAAATTCTGAACAATTTTTAAGTTTATTTTTCAGGTGAGTAAAAATTAACAAATATTAACAAAACAACTTATAAAATAGTTTGAAATTTCCTTTCTAAAATTTTCCACACTTACTAAATGTAGATTTAATTAACCCCAATTAAGAAAAAATTTCTTTAGCCTCCTTTTAATTTAAATTATACAGACTTCCCCCACTGACTCATAAAATATAAAGAAGTGCTCATAATTTAGATTTAAATTTGGATAATACCAAAATATATTTAAAGAATTTACTTAACATAGACGTCTTCTCACTGAGATAAGAAAACCTTGTGTATTATAAAATATTCACTGTTCTACGTTGAATACAGGTGATACCAAGAAGTTAATTTGAATATGGTGGGACTATAACACGGCAAACAGAAATAATATTTTACATCTGTGTCGTGTAGATGTTATCAAGACCTTGGATGATTTAAGAACGGATCTCATCGGGCTTATTTCAATTCGACTTAATTTATCCTTAGCTAAATAGGTACAGAGTGACTTTCACATTTCTTGGCAGACTATTCTTGTTCGGTGTAGACAGATTGCTTCAGTTTGTCTAGACTAAAATAAATATGCCAATTTACATGCTACAACCTAAATGATACATAAACCACGGAGTAGTTAACACTTACATAAAACACACTGATGGCATACATTTCCAGTTTAATAAAACTAAGTGGGGTTTTATAGAACGATCATTTATTATTTTCGTTGATTTATTTTGAAGGAAAATATTTATAAAGGCGGTGGGTGATCGGTGACATGTTTATTTGCTTAGCTATGCGTGTATGATTTTCCATCAGTGTATTTATTTTTAAACGTCAGGTTTGCATTTTGCACCCTACACCTATAATATTTCTTTATTAAGTGGATTTATGCGGCGTAACAGAGGGTTGCTATTTTATCAAACTGTATTTTATCATTTATTCTTAATCGTATTGTTTTTGCACTGAAAGTAATGCGCTTTATTTTTCATCAAATTTGTAAATTCCATTATAAAAAGATTGTAACAGATAAACAGGTGAATATTGGATATAAAATGCATATTGCTCTTCATTAAACCTTTGTATAACTGGTATACAACGTCGTTTATACTATTTATGAAATGATAGCTATAATTATTATTAAAGTGTTCCATACTCTTTATTAGAACATCTGGTACTAAGTATAAGTTTTATAAGAAAAGTATTAATCTGTTGTATACTGTGTACGAATTAAAAATATATGACATTAAATTTTCAAAAATTTTATTGTAGAACTATAATTACAAGTTGAGATTCTAATGTAAACATATCACAAACATTTAAGTATTAAAAATGATGACAAATCGCTCCCAAAACTGTCCAGCTTATCTTAACTCCATTAAAACATGGAACAAAATGAAATAAAACTTACCATTTCTTCAGAAAATGTTGAAATTGATCGCCTTTAGCGCGGATACAAGCTGGCACCGACGGCGACGCACCTAATTTTGAAAAATATTTCCCAAGTTCCAGGTATTCCAGGTGCCTATTATAGAAATTCACTTCATCACGGGTAAATGTCGCCTCATCTGTTACACAAACATAAGCAGGAAAAGTCTACTTGATTGGCACAAAAACGCATTCGCTGATTACAATCCGGGTGTAAAATCTGTTGAACTGGCTGCAGATGATAGGGGTGCAACAACTGGCGCCTTAAGATGCGATGTATGGTACGAGATGAGGTTCCTACTTGCTGTGCGAGTCGTCGATGACTAATTGTGGGGTCTTCATCAAGATTTTCCAACACTGCATCTTCAACATTAAGATTCAGTTGCCGACCACGTCCTTCTCCTCGAGGAATAACACTTCCCGTATCTCGCAGCCGCTGAACGCACTATAGGATTCTATTTCAAATTGGGGGTGACGTTGTGGCCATCGTTCCCGGTACAACCTAGTCGCCGCGAGCGCATTTTCTCTGGCTGCATCATACACTAACACCATATCGATACGTTCAGAAATAGTAAATGCCTTGTTTTCTCGGTTCATTGTAAAAGTAATTTGCGCACAAACTAAAAAATTAAGCAAAGTAAGAAATGAGAATCTCGTTTTTATTGTAATCGGCACGCTATTCTTATTTTTTACTTCTTTATAAAACTTACTGTCACTATCGTGGAATTACAAGATAAAAACTTTTGTCTGGAATCTTTCACTTTTTATCACTGGTGGGTCGATGAATGATGCTTAATATTTAATAATTAAGTGAATAATGAATTCAATACAAATACAAAATCAGTTGACTGCACAAATTTTTTGACAATGTAACTTAACCTTCTTTTAGTATTACTAGTATTAGATAGTACCGACTTAAATTATAAGGTTGCATCGCGAGTCGCATAAAAATATTTCCAAAGTTTTTAATAAATAATACAGGGTCGGCCTTCATTTTTGTTGAATAAATGAACTTTAATTTACAAAAAAAAGCGAAGATAGAACTTTTTATAAGACTTTTCTATTACAAATATCATCAGAAAGGTCGTAGGTTGGATGTTTAGGTGTTCATCGAAAGGGTCTATCTCAGGTTGTCGAAAGAATGGGAAATAAATTAGAGTTCAACAGAGAAAATTTTATTCATTTATAAGGCGCCACTATGGATTTTCTAAGATGGACGTCTCTATTAAGTCTTCACTTTCCCTATAGTAGAGTGACTCAAAAATCTTTCAATCATTTAATACAGACATCTTTTAAATATGTTTTAATCCTAAATTTTATAACTTATTGAAGTTGCACAAGAGTAGAGTTTTCCTGTAAAATTGTCTAGAATTGGTCATTTTGATCATCGAACAGTGAAAAAGTTCATGTACAGAAAAAGATACAGTCTTCCAATTTAGTACGTCCCTATTTAAAATTTAGATATCGTCTTTTTACCATTTAACTGAAAACCTAATGGTGTTGTCAAGTTTTCAAATTCCATTGATTTATTTCTCACAATTTCGGAGATATTTGTAGAAAAACAAGGGCCCACATTTAGGAGCAGCAAACTCCTTAAAAATGTTTCTACGTCGATGTTCATGAATGTAAATAACTAAATTAGAGTAATTTTTAATTCTGAATAAACGTTTATTTATTAAAAGAATTGCATGTATAAAACTGCTAGTAAATGGTATTTTAAAAATGTTTGTGCAAGATAATGAAAATATCGATAATTTTCTTTCAAGTCATCATATCATATTGAGAACGAAAATTCTCTTCATAAATAATTACAAGTCATATGATCAGTAATTTTATTTGAAACAGTAATTTATTTATTTTTTTTTAATTTAGATCAAGATTACTTTAAAACACAATATTCTGTTTCACCAGCTATGATTGGTGTAATTTCACGAGATTCTATTCAACCAATCAGCGATCGCATTATCTCGAGCACAGACGTAACGATTGGTTATTATTCATTGGAAACGAATCATTAATATGGGTGACGCCAAGATTTAGGAAATTTTCGTTATCAATACCAATCGTGCATTGTTGGGTTGCCTAAGCTTGGCTGTCACGTGGTTTATAAACGTTTATGAAGGCTCTGTACTAGTGGAGGAAGCCTCCCAACGGCTGTTGTGAAGGTACATGTTATCTCTCTTTCGACGAATGTGATTGGTTGTTCCTGTCACGTGGGATTAGTCGTGAGCCAATCACGTTCAGCGAGAGAGAGATACCAAGTACCTTCATAGCACTTATCTCTCTCTCTTCACCTTGTGGCGCTCCCGGCCATTGGAAGGTTACTTCCAGTAGTATATGCTGGTTCTTCCTGATGACATAATAGTTTTGTACTAAAAGGGGCTCTAATTTATGCTTAATAATATCATCTTCAATTTTCACCAAGATGCGTAGTTTTCGGAACTGAATAGGCCATTCTTTTAAAGATATGTAGTTTCCGTAGGTGAAAATAAATTGGTTTAGATTACCTAAGTCATAACGGTACAATATTGTTTCCTACAAAATTTATATGTCTTCAAATAATAATGTTTTAATTTCATTTTCTTAAGATAAATCACATCACTTTTTAAGGCATTTGAATGGACGTATACAGGTTTTTGGTAAGCCGAAAATGAGCAATCTTATTTTTTCTCTAAAATATCGGTCACTAGGAATACCTGAAATTTTTTTTTGTGTTTTGTAATATTTTTTGTTGGTAGAGGTTTGAGGAAAAAAAAATTTTTCGTGAAACCTCAGTTTATTTACTAAAAAGAAGTACCTATGTTGTTGCATGTCGCTAAAATGTTAACTATTACCTATTAATAGATTTTCTACTGCAATCGATGGCTTGCATCAAAATAATTTGCTTGTCAGTTAATACTACTCTACAATGAAATTTAATACTAACTGTATAGTAATTTCGCTAATAACTCCTTACACAAATTTGTTATTAAATGATATGTTATTATACAGAAATCTTCTTGTTTGTGTAACCCCTTCCTGTCCCTTTATTACTAAATAAAAGAAGGACAGTGATATGACATTTTAGTTGAGCTTCCCATTAACAGATGGCGAAAGTGAATTATATCTAGCACATCACAGCAGCTGTCCTCCAAATTCTTTTCACTTTTACATTCCTTTTAAGTTAAATAACTATATTTTGCAAAAATAAAAACTACGGTTCAACTCTTTTGCTGCAATAGTTTATTTTATGGTAATATTTGAAAAGGTGACAAACACCCTATTATCTATTACGGACACGGTATTTTTGTCAAATTAAACGATATTATTAATAAATTGTACGTATAATGACTAAATATTTTTCTATGGTTTCAATATGGTTCAAATGTTAACATTTAGAGTAATATTTAATATAAGCAAGCCACTATACTTCTAAAATCGTTTTAGTTTTAAAACGATGCATTTTTGCGACACGCAATAATTTTTATATGCAGTATACAGGGCGTTTCTGAAATAAGTGTATTCTTGAAAAGGGTGATGGAGGGCACGAAAAAGAGCAACTTTTATTAAGTAACTGATTATCTATATGCTTCTGTTTTCGAGAAAATTTGTTAAGAAAATTAACCATAAAAATTAACCATAAATGTAAGCCGACACTGTGCATCTTGTGCACGTACATGGCCAGAATGCATTGGACTCGCTACGTGCGTGAAACGCTTCTCTAATTGGATCACGTTCTAAGTGACTTCCACAATCAATCAAATGTAATGGTATGCCAGTATGTCTTTTGTTCTTTAGTTGTGTGTTGCAGTATTTCTTAGCTGGCGGACGAAATGTTTTCTGATCAAGAACTAGCAGATATGGTGTACGGAGAATGTCAGCACGATTTAAATGACACTTGTCGTTTGTATGTGGTCCGTTACCGTAACAGACGATAACCTAACAGTAGAACAGTGCTGATGGCAGTGTAAAAGTTACGGAATCGGGAACATCCACCTGACAACGAAAAAAACAGCATAAACCTCGTTGAGGAAATTCCGAGGCGCAGTACTCGCGACATTGGCCGAGAAGCGAGTGTATCTAACAGTACTGTGTTGCGTGTACTACGAGAACAATTATTATTACACCACTATTATTTACAAAGGATTCAAGTATTAAATAATAATTATTTTGAGCCCCGTATGGAATTTTGCCAGTGGTTTCGACGTCAAATAGCACGATCCGGATTAGCAAGATGCTTTTTACGGATGAATGTTGTTTTACTAGAGACGGCATACTAAATTTTCACAACATTCACTATTGTTGTGATGTAAATCTTCACGTTCTACAGAGATCTCGGTTCAAGCAACAGTTTTCAGTGAATATGTCGGGTGGTGTTTTTGGTTCGATAATGTTACTTTCACGTTCAAATAGTGCTGTGTTAGGGGCGTATATACCGGGCGTGAACCATTGAAGGATACTTATAATTAATTTTAAATAACCAACCAGTCAGAGTCTGGCTGTCGTCAGGAGCGACCTCTGGCATTTAAGCTAAGCTGAGGACCTTTTTTCAAAAATAAAAGAAACACACATGAGTAGCCAAGCATACCGTCACCTTAACCATAACAACTTAAATCAATTACTACTGTTTAGATATACTTTTCTCAAACTGCTGCAGCTAACTCTATTCAAAACATCTTTTACTATTATCAAACATCAGGGTAACAATGCAAACCGACCAAACCACCTCTGCACAACCAACATTGGCTGAAAAACAATAGTACTGAGATAGTTCATGGCCAGACGATCCGTACCGGAGCCAAACTGTATCACCACAGTTAATAGCCTCCTAAGGCATCCTCCGTGTCACCGCAGCTAACGGTTCGGACTGTATCACACGCAGTTAACATCCCTAGGATACCCCGCTCATGGCCAGACGCGTTCAATTCCAGAACCAGACTGTATCATCGCAGCTAACAGCCTCTATCCCCCGTGTCACCGCGGCTAACAGACGGACTGTACCACCGCAGCTAACAGCCCTAAGATATCTGCATACCTCAGAACTAGTCCGTATCACCGTAGCTAACGGCCCTCACAACAAAACAACAACTCACAACAAAACAATAATAGACAGGTCTGGTCAAGCAAACTTTGCTACCAATTTCCACAAATGATTACAAACGCCTTACCGGATTTGTACTGAGACGTCCCTTTACAAACCCGTGTCCAAATGTTCTCATGCATGATGGTACCCCTTCCCATGTTTCTCGTGCAATTTGTGAATTTTTACATACCAACATTCCGGAAAGGTGGATAGGATGAAATGACCATGTACGTTGGCCAACATAAAATCCTGATATAAACCCTCTGAACTTTTTTGCTTTTTGTTCGGACGTATGCAGACTAATTTTAACCGGCGTTTGAAGGCATGTTTATTAGCACATGGAAATAACTTTGATCAATTTTTGTAAAGCATATCGTTTATTGTAAATAATTCGTTTATTCGTCTAATTTTGGTATTACTTTTAAGATTTTAATCAATTTCTGCATGTTTGAACACAAAATTTAAACCATCACGGTACAATTGGCTGCCGCACCAGAGACGGTTTTAAAGTTATTTAAACCTTCATGTAATTTTTTTTTTTTCAATTTAAAACGTAATATTTTAGTACCATCAGTTGTTTAATAAAAATTGCTCATTTTCGTGCCCTCTATCACCCTTTTCCCAAAAATCTGCATATCCAAAATATCAATAAAAAATCTAAAAGAAGAAAAAGTTATATTAAAAAGATGTTTTGAGTGTCCGTAAGTTTCTAGGGAACTAAGATAATTTAACACAAATTGGTTTAGCCAAGTAACTTTAAAACTGAAGTACCAAGTAACTCTGAAACTGAAATACTTACCCACAGTCCATTCACATCCGAACACCATGTATTAGTAGAAAAATCATACATGATTTCACTTATCTTTTGAAATTTAACATTCTTCATTGCTTTTTCAACTTCAGGCTTCTTGCAGGAGCAAAACAGAAATTTATTCACAGCGCTCTTTGAAATCTGATACACATAGCACTTTATTGGAGATTTTTGTCTATAAAGTGTCTTTAGTTATTAATCTACAACCCTGCACAGACCGCTGAGGAATTCCCTTTGCATTTCCAGAAGGCGCTCCTCTGCAGTTACCTTTAAAGACGGCCTTAAGACAAAAAGTGAAATGGTTACGTTAAAAGCTTCTGTCGGATCCAGTAAAAGGAATGTTTTAAGATGAAACAAACCAAATTACTTTGTTACTATCGGCAATAGCAGACACTTTTTGCTTTCAGACTCCATTATGTAACATTAAACTTAACTGAATTACCTTCTATTTAATTACTTTGTAAAAGTAGCGCACTCCTATAATCGAGTCAATTAAAGTTCATTTAAATAGATAATATCGGTTCTTAATACAAATATCTCTAGGCGGCTCAATTTATTCCACGCCATAGCAAAGTTGGTTTTGATATAATAAATTGAAATTGTATGCTAATTAAAGTACATTTCTAGCTGCAAACTCGAATCCGTTGCAGATGAAATTGTTATTGCATTATAACCACAACTGCAATAACGTCTGGTCTTAATTGGGTCGTTCCCCATTTTTTTTTATAATTTTTTGTCAGTCAGTTATACATCTGAGCATAAACGGGTACGAGGTAAGGCAAAAACAAGCTATTTTATTTTTCACTATAATCGATTATCGCTTTCAGTCTGATACCTTAAGCGAAATAGAATAGAATTCTTCTTCCTCCGTCTAGTCTTCCAGCCTCTACATGTATGCGTTCACACATAGTTGTTTGTTTTTTATAACTTTCCATATTTTATAATGTCCTACTTTTGGCCATTGTATGTATGAAATTTTCATCATCCTGTCTGCACTACTTGCATCTCGAATTTGTGCTCCACCTAATTCTATGGTGTTTATTCAGACGTTATTAAAAGTTCTATAAGAATCATAACACTGTTTCTAACAGTCTAATTTTCCAATTTTCTTCAGTCCATGGGCACTTTACAAGAAATCTGGCCAGAGGTAAACTATGTGCTCATGATCATTGTTCTGTTGCTTGATCTTTTTATTCAAATACGCAATCGATTCAATTTCACCCATGTTTCCAATCTACGCCAAGAGTACATGTTCCAAAACAAAGATTTTCGCCGATCTATCGACGTCCGTAGCCGGAGCTCACCTCATTCCAATAACTGAAGATCACCGCGGATCGTGAGGAAAATCGCTCATGTTTCGATCAACGGATCAAGGTAATCCCACGAAAAGAAGAATCTCTCCTTTCCAAGAGCACCCGAAATTCAAAAATGCTATATGGAAATTTGGCGGAGCCATTAAGACACGCGATTGAACGTCCACCCTGATCATCAACAAATCACTAACCAGGACCCGGTCTCACAGAAAGTGTGATAGATTTCTATAATATAAAATTACTCGTCGCCTTTTTAACATATATTTAAAATAATAGAGCATTTGCTTCCTAGAAATTAAGAAGATGCTCTGAAGTATAAATATTTAATTGTTAATAGGTATTATAAAGGATTTACTTTCACTTCGGCCTATTACTAAGGATAGATGATTTTACTACCTAGAGCATACTTTGATCAAATAGTCAATTCTATTCATACGCACCATTTCTAGTTTATTTTGTAATCGCTCTCATCAAGAATAATCGCGCTGAAAGTGTTTGCCGCTTGATTATTGAGGTTTGCTTATTTATGCGACATTACTTCGGTGTGCCTGATTATTCCCCGCCGCTACACAATTTCATAGAACACTGGATTTCAGCCAGGTGTTTACTCATTACTACTCGCAGTCACTAGGGCGCCTGTTAATTGTTTAATCAAGCCTTTATTTGCCTCTCAACTCGGATGAATAATGTCCCTTCCCCGCCGATCTTTGACTTATTTATCGTATCGGCTTACGCATCACTGGTGGTGGTTAGTTTATTTTACTCTTTATACGTGCTCGCGAGCATATATCAGAGTCCTTATATAAATTTACAAATTCTTTAACGTCGAGTACACTTTAAACATGTAAAGTACTATGGTGCAAACAAATTAAGAAAACACCAGTACCCAATGTTCAGGTGAATAAAATTAAAAATAAAACATGTTGAAACAGAAAAAAATTAAAATAAAAAATTAAATAAAATGTAACCATCTGAAGTCCTCCAAAAACGTTACACCTATACCTACAATCATATATCTATTGTCGTAAAAGAAGAATCATTATCGAAATTACTTATTTAGGACACGTAATCAAGTGAATTGCAAAGCTTCCAATAGAAATCATAAATTGGACACCAAGAAAAGAAGTGAAGAACATGTACTGGATACAGGGTGTAACTAAAATGTTTGGTCAAACTTTAATGACATCTTTGGTGATATGGGTATTACAATTTAAAAAAGATTTTTAAATTACAGGGAAATAACTGAAATGATTTTGTTCAACTTTGATACGCAACTCTTTAGTTTTTGATTGTTCATACATGTACAAGGTGTTCTGGAAATATTTATTTAAGAGGTAATTCTATGATCCTGTGCTTTTAGATAAGAAAGAAATTTTCCTGTGCTTTTAGATAAAGGACCCCGCACAAATCTTATGGAAATTGGGTCCCGGTCAAATTCGCTGAATTTTTGATATGTGATATAGTTCATCATACTGGTCAATTGTCTCAATGGCCACAAAGCTCAAAAATGGATAGTTTGGCCGGTACAGAGCTTTAAAGCTCCGAATATCCTCCACGGATTTATGTATATGCGCAGTGTGTATAGACTTTTGAAATAGCCTATTTCATTTTTTTTATTATCTAGGTTTATATTTTTGAGGTTGCTGAATTCAGATCTGTTGTTAGATTTTCAAAATTGACAGTTGGCAGCTGTCAAATAGCTGTCAATGTGCTATAATAAAGCCAAAAACTTGTTTTTTTATGTTTTATCTTTCTTTTTTTTTAGTTCGATAAGTTCAAAGACGATATCAAATCAATAACAATGACTATCGGCAGCTGTCATTTAGCTGTCAACAATTCTTCAAAGTCCGGTAATAAAGTCAAAAAATTATTTTTTGTTTATAACTTCAAGTTTTTTAGATAAGTGAATATAAATATGATATAAAATTATGTAGTCATCAGCTTACAGCTGTCAACAAGCTGTCAACTAACTGTCAAAATGCAATAATAAAGTCAAAAAGTTACTTTTTTTAAAAAGCTTTAAGTTGCTTAGATCACTGAGTTCAAAAGTGATGTCATAAACTTATATCATGTTTGATTTCTTATCCACAAAGTTAAGCACAAAAAATAAGTTACTTGCTCTATTATTGCATTTTGACAGTTAGTTGACAGCTTGTTGACAGCTGTAAGCTGATGACTACATAATTTTATATCATATTTATATTCACTTATCTAAAAAACTTGAAGTTATAAACAAAAAATAATTTTTTGACTTTATTACCGGACTTTGAAGAATTGTTGACAGCTAAATGACAGCTGCCGATAGTCATTGTTATTGATTTGATATCGTCTTTGAACTTATCGAACTAAAAAAAAAGAAAGATAAAACATAAAAAAACAAGTTTTTGGCTTTATTATAGCACATTGACAGCTATTTGACAGCTGCCAACTGTCAATTTTGAAAATCTAACAACAGATCTGAATTCAGCAACCTCAAAAATATAAACCTAGATAATAAAAAAAATGAAATAGGCTATTTCAAAAGTCTATACACACTGCGCATATACATAAATCCGTGGAGGATATTCGGAGCTTTAAAGCTCTGTACCGGCCAAACTATCCATTTTTGAGCTTTGTGGCCATTGAGACAATTGACCAGTATGATGAACTCTATCACATATCAAAAATTCAGCGAATTTGACCGGGACCCAATTTCCATAAGATTTGTGCGGGGTCCTTTGTATAAAAAAAATAGTTAACGGTTCAAATGTAAATCAACACTTTGTTTTTTAAATGAAACATTCTGTATATCGTTTTTGGAATCATCTCCTTTTTCTGATTACTGTCATATATACATAGCACATATTTGCTTTGATAGTTTGCACAATAATTTGATTTATTTACTGACTCTCCACAGTGAATCAAGTCTAGGTTACCATAAATTGCCATATTAAAAAGATCTTTAAATATATAATTAAGAAAAAATATCCTGTGCTACAAAAGGGGTTTTATAATAACCGTATTGTGCTTTAAACAAAGGACATTTTTTTAGATACGTATATTTTTCTTGAAATATGCATACTTTTGAACTGTTTGTTAGAATTACTCCTAAACACTACCTTCAAAACAATAAGGGTGATTTTTCTCTATTATCGATTTTAAACAAGAGTACTTTTAGTAAGATTGTTGAATGATACTTAATATTAAGCTATTCCCTTCGAACTACTCCCCACACACTTTTCCTAGCGGTATTTCCATTTCGCGAAGCAGTTCTGGATAGCTTCACTTGAAATGGCCTTTAAAGTCTGTGACGAATTTGCTTTAATGTCGTCAAGAGTCTGAAAATGGCGTCCTTTCACCACTTATTTTAATTTCGGAAATAAGAAGGCTATCAAGTAGGGAGGGTGAGGGAGGACACCTAACTGACGAACTGACAAAGCTAAGTGTGCAGGCGCATTGTCATGATGCAAGAACCACGAGCTGTCTCACAATAACTGTGGTCTCTTTTTGCGGATTTTTTCACGTAACCGTTGTAAAATGTCTTGACAGTTTACACGGTTCACTGTTTCATCTTGAGGGAAGGATTCAAAATGCACAACTCCATTAAGATCTAAAAAATAGTGAGCATAATATTGGCATTGCTTTCTTGGGGAATGGAGATCTTTCCCAATTCATTGCGATGATTGAAATTTTGTGTTCCATTGTTTCATCGCCATTGGCGAAGGAGTTGCCGACGATCATCCACACGATTTTCTTTCTATTGTCCGGTCATCAAATGAGGAACAAATTTTCATGACCTGACCCAACTGGGATGCTAACCTCTTCTGCAACTTCTCTCACAGTCAATCAGTGAATTACACGCACCGGCTCTTTGACTTTCTGAATGTGGTAGTCATCAGTTGAAGTCGAAAGCCTTCCTGGTAGAGGATCATCCTCAATTGACTAACGACCACTTTTAAATCGTGAAAACCATTCGTAACGTTGCTTCTTTCAAAAGTTGAAACGTTTCCGTGAAAGCTTTCCTCAGTTTCACGCAAAATTTTATGTTGCATCTTGTTTCAGAAAATCGCACATTAAAAAAATCTTCACTAAGACTTAAATACGTTGAACTCAAATAGGTAACAATGTCACGAAAACCAAATAAGATATCAACAACCTAAGAACATGCGGTTACAAAGGAGGTTATCCACAACGCAATGCTGCCAACCTCATATCATTAAATATCTTCATTAGCGCGTGATTCAAAAAGTTTGGTTATTTTCTAAGCAGGCCTCGTATACCTCGTATAATTTAATAAAAAAATTAATTTGACGTAATTTTCGTAAAGACGTAATAGAAAGTTTTATGTAATATAGAATATTAAAAAACAAAGTATGGTTACGTTTTATAATCATATAAACATTTATGTTTGTTGATTTGACAAAGGAATATTGAAAACTTTAATGGAGATGCAAGTATTTTTAACAGTGTTTGGTATTTCCCAAGACATATGTTTATATTTCCTACATATTTTATTATATGTTTTTCAAATTTGTTTATTTAATATGCCATTGTTTCTTACAAATATGTTGTTTTTGTAATTGTTATTTTTGTTTCAGGTATGTTCAATTCTACATTGGATACAAGAAAAGCATACCTAAAAGTAAATAAAATTCGAAGCAATACGCACGTACGTACCATTTAAAATATAGGTAGTAGGTATTTTAAATAATAAGTCTTGAAGGTAATGTAATATGTCATATATTTTTTGTAGTGTTCATCGACATAAAGTAATGTAAATATTCAATCAATATTTTAATTTTCACCATAAAGCTTTATATTTTATGTTACAATATAATGGCAATATTCTTCCTTCTTATTTTCTTCAAAAATAAGTGCCATGAACTCATCAAAAGCCACAATTTTTGTCTAATAACATTTTTTCGAAAATATCTTTTCAATAAGTACTTATATCAAAAACAAATTAATTTTTTTATCTATGACAAGAGTATTAGGCGAAACACTTAACTAAATTAATAAATAAACAAAAAGAAGCTACACTACACTAATTGAAAAAATTAAGGGAACAAAAATATTTCATACATTTTTTAGTGATTTTTGAAAGGCCTCTAGTTTAAAGATCTTTTGACAAAAAATTTTTCAGAGGTATCGATGAATCACAGATATACTTGTGATACACATGTCTACATCTTAGTTAAAGTTTGTTATTTATTTATACCTGAAATATGCGAACGTTAGATTCATAGAAAGAGACTTCGTAGAAGTTTCACGAAATAAATGAGAATGAAATTTTATAATATCTCATCCATTTCTATTCACACAGAAATAGTATAAACGGAAAAACTTGGTGCCAAGATTTACGTAAGCATTCTGTAAGTGACGTTGAGAAAAGTTTCTCACCGTTGCGTTGTGGAGCCAAGAAATTGATAATACTCGTAAAATTGAAGTGCATCCTAAAGTTTTATTTCTTTAATGGCACCTTAATACGCGATTGTTTAATACAGTTGTAAGATTTCATCTAACGTTTTATTTCTACTATTGTTCCGTCACAAAATATAACACGTTTTTCATATACATACAGGGTGTCTGCGGTATAGAGGCCGAATGTTCAATATGTAACAGGATACTGCAAAATAAATTAATAAAGAAGTCTTATACGGCATAGGTCCTAGACCTATACGTCTCAAAGAAACAGATTGCATTAAATAAAACTAAAAAAACAAGATGAAGACAAGCATATTCATGTTCATAAAATTTCAAAGAAATATCCGGTGCTTAAATGCTTGTCATCTTGAAAACTATGAGCAAGAGTTCCATTCTCTACTCGTATATACCTCATCTATTGCCCAATATTCAACGCAATCTACCAATAAAATTAGCAACAGTAGAACAGAAGTAGAAAGTCCAAATAGTTTTATTTCATTAATATTGCTTTAAAGATTAAACTGTCAAACTAAATAATCTCATATGAGGCTAATCTAAACATTAATATAAAATTTGTGTTGAAATTATCATCTGCCCAGTGGTTAGTATTTCATAAATTGAATAGAAACCTATAACTAGAATTTTATCGATAAAATTATGACATACTTATTAAAACCACTTGCAGAAATGTTCTTTAAAGAAAATCTGCTACTATCACCTCTTGTACTTATTGTAGATGATAAGAGTACAATAATTAATGTATATATTTTATGTACTGTTGCTTTAGATACACCACTTTGATTGGAAATCCTTGTACCGAAATTATCGTCTAGTGCTAATACGTTTTTCCACCTGCACGGGAATTTGTTGTTTTGATCCTGGTTCAAGGCAAGAAATAACACCGCCAGCATCTAAAGTACGCTGTGTGTAAAAAATTATACAATATTAATAATAATACGAGGGTGGTCTGAAAAGTTTCCGACCTAACAAAGATACAAGACATTTTTTCAGATTTTTTTTATTATTTTTCAACATAGTCTCCTTGTAACTCTACACACTTCTCCCAGCGATGCTCCCATCTCTGTAACCCGTCCAAATAGTACTCGGCGTTTTTCTCTGCAAAATAATTGTTGACGAAGGTCTTCATTTGACGAAAATCTCTGTCCTCCGAGCGCAATTTTTAGATGAGGGAACAAAAAGAAGTCGCTTGGGGCTAGATCTGGTGAGTAAGGCGGATGGTCAAGCAGTTCAAACCGTAATTCGTGGATTTTCGCCGTTGCAACCGCTGAGGTGTGAGACGGTGCGTTGTCTTGGTGAAACAGGATTTTCTTTTTCTGCAAATGTGGCCGTTTTTCCGCAAGTTTTGCCTTCAGTTTGTCAAGTAATCATGCGTAGTATGCTCCTGTAATGGTTTTTCCTTTTTGAAGGTAATCGATTAAAATAACTCCATGACTATCCCAAAAAAACAGTCGCCATCACTTTCCCAGCCGAAAAAACAGTTGTTGCTTTTTTTGGAGCCGGTACCTCCTTTGCCACTGTCCACTGTTTGGACTGTATTTTTATTTCGGGCGTATAATGGTGTATCCAAGCTTTATCGACAGTAATTAATCGGCGCCAAAACTCGGATTTATTGCGCCTAAACTGCGCCAGCAGAGTGTTTAGAAATGTTCATTCGAATACGTTTTTGGTCTAACGTGAGCAAACGCGGCACCCAACGCGCGGACAGCTTTCTCATGTTTAAATGTTGATTTAATATGTGACAAACATATTCTTTAGACATGTTTATAACCTCTGCTATCTCTCTCACTTTAATTCAGCGGTCGTCTAGCACCATTTGGTGAACTTTGGCGATGTTTTCGTCGGTAGTTGCAGTTTTTGGACGTCCCGAACGTTCATCGTCTCCCAAGCTCTTACAGCCACGTTTATATTCAGCTGTCCAAAATTTCACTGGTAAATGATGGTGCAGAGTCCCCATACTCAGAATCCAACTCATCTTTGATTTGCGTAGGCGTATTGCCTTTCAAAAACAAATATTTAGTGACAGCTCGATACTCGATTTTGTCCATTTTCGTAAAAACACTCACATCAACTCACTCAAACGACTGTTACATAACAACTACGCGTCCAAAATGGCTGAAACTTTGGTGAGTAATTGTCAACAGATGAACAACGAAATACACTAGCTTTTATTTACGGGTGCTGCCATCTTCATGTTGCGGTCGGAAACTTTTCTGACCACCCTCGTATATAGGATACAAGTTTGGAGATGTTTAGTATAACGAGTTGGAGACCCGAATTACACGTATATCGTTCAATATTTTGCCTGCGTCGCTAAATATAGGTTTTAATTTAATTAACACAATAATATTTACGGAAAAATTCAAGTAAATCATCATCATTTTCATCTATATATTATACAAATGACTGTAGTATTCGTTAATATTTAAGACGCTCTATTACAAATAAACCATTTCACATTTTTCAGATTTTGCTGGCATCAATAAATATATTGCCATGCTATTGTTAAAAATAATAAATTCAAACTCTGATACTGCTTCATCAGATGTTGAAGCAGCCCCGGGAAATAGTGTTGCTTCACTTCTCTAAAAAGTCAAAATTGTGGTACGAAGAAACAGACTTATAAAAAATTAGATGAGTGTAAGATTCTAGGTTTCAAGAATGTCCACAACGAGAAGGTTCTTTTAGCATACTTTGAAGGTCTATCAAAACTAACAAGCCGCTTTGGTTCTACGATTTTTTGTTGCATTCTAAAAGGTCTAAAAACTTTCCATCCAAGAAACAAAAAAATTTTATTAGAGATAGATGGCAGTACTCAATTTTTACAAGAAAAATGATGATAAATTATGCTTCTGAACATCTACTTCCCTATTTCGAATACAAAAACAAAAACTCCAGGTGAATATTGTATTACGAACGGAATGATCGAAGGAGCGGATTTGTTGAAAATAACGGTTTTTCATTAGATACAGTGTGCAAGTGTAGTCGACAGCCAAGTAGAATAGAATCCTTTTTGAAAATTCTAAAATTCCAAAGATCGTCTGCATCATTGCTTGCGGACGCTGAAGCAGATTTATTGACGGTTAAAAGTCATGGTGAAATCATGAATGCTTCAACTAACAGTTGGAATAAAAAATTGACTTTATTTGCACATTCGAGGCTCAACTGTTGTCTTTGTTCTCAATGTTACAAAACATCACAAGTGAAGAGAGACTGTGCCAGTCGTAGTTGTTTTCCACAATATTAACTAAAAATCAAATGTGATAACATATTTTTGCATAAGTTATGTTTGGAGAAGTAAATTATTTTGTATTATTTATTATTAATATCTTAGCTAAAACTTTTATTTTCTAAGATTTCATTTTGAACTCCGTAAACTTGTATATAAACTGTCCTTTTGTATCGAAATGAGTTAAAGTAAGATATTGGGTAATTATTTACTATAGCGTAAAATGCTCAAATAATCACAAAAATTTTCCTCCTCCCCTATTTTCGCGAATCTGAAGTTTTTTTTGCGGTCGAACTTGTTGTTGAATTTTACTTGAAATTTGCGAACATGTATCTCTGAAACAAACTTGTTCTGTGAAATGTCGAGGCTAGAATTTTTTTTCTTGAAAAATTACTTTAGATTCGTGTTCAGCACCCTCGGAGAGACGGGACTAGGAAAATTTTTGTGACGATTTAGGCATTTTGGTTTATTTTGCTCTATCCTGTCACATGTTAAATATGCGGCACTCATACTGCGAACACCCTGTAAATACAGCTTTAAGTATCTAGTCCTCAAGGAAGATGATCTCATTTTCTTAGTATGGAACATCACGACGTGACCATAAAGGTGTTAAAGAAAATAGTACATCCGTAGCATATGGTCACAGCCTCGTCTAACGGGACCTGATTTGCTCACTTATCACCACAACTAAGTTAACAACTTGCACGTTCGTTGCGCAGACAGAAGTTCAAATGCAATTTGCTAGTGTTTAATTAAAATTGACTAATATTCCGGTTAATATATCTCTAGATGCTTATCGGGGGGAGTCTGGCCGTTGCTTTTCACATTCCGGATCGTTTCAAATTTAATCTTAATTGATTCATTGACTATAATAAATCAGGCGTTTGAAGTTGCCGCTCAGGCCGAAGTTGTCTGTAATTGCATCGCTTCGTGGGACGAGCCGAGCGCGAAAACGACTGAATATATACATATTATTTACCACCACGTTATACTTAGATTGATTTATTACTGTCTTTGTTTAACTGGTTAATATTGGGGAAGGATAACTCCAAGGGGCCATAATTCTTACATGACTGCTTTATATTTTTGTGTGTGGCTATTCAATATGTTTTATTTGGAAGTTAATGCCTACATTTGTCTTCCTTAGCTAAAGATGTAACATGGTGGGCTAGTACTCTTTTGGTAGTAATATTAGTTTCATTATACAGGGTGTTCGCAAAATGTTAGGAGATTCCGCACGGTAAAATAATGTTAATATGTCATTCGACAAAACTGTCGAAATATTATATATTAAATTTATACTTCAACCAATCGATTTGATATTCGGCGCACAAACTAATCTCGATTGACTCTTTAATGCCGCTAGAATGCACTTTACGTGATACCTAAATAATATTTCCATCATAACTTTTTTATATCGATAGATATAGCAAATCCAAAATGTCATTTTAAAGGCATAAAATACATAAAAAAATAAGGTACTCTTAATCCGTCCGTGAACCTTACCATTTAGCCACAAATTGGCATACAAGTTTTCATCACACTCGACCAAATGCCTACCCAAGTAACGAGGGTTCAAATAAAAACGTGGTCGAAGTTGGCTCTGACACATTGGACGTAGGGAGTAGCTTATAGCGACCAACTTAACCTCATTTCTCAACGAGATGTATAGCAGCTGTCAGTTTCAATAACGTTAATGACTATATAACTTTATTTTAAAGAATAATCGTGATAACAATAACAAACAATTAAAGGAGCTGCGGAAAGTGTCCCCCTCCTTGTTATAACAATAAATTAAAGCAGCTGCTGAAAGTGTCCCCCTCCTTGTTCCAAGCACTTTTCACACCTGTTCCTCAAAGAATTAAAGACATTTTCTAAGATGCTCGGGGTATTGTTAATTTCACGAATCTTGTCTATAAGTCGAGCCTGCAGATGGTTTAAATCAGGAATAGGCAGTTCAAAAATAGTGTTTTTAAGGTAAGGCCACAAAAAGAAATCACACGGCGTAATATCACATGACCTCGGTGGAAATTCATGTTCAGCATTGAGACTTATTAGTCGATTTTGGAAAACTTCCCTCAACATATTCATCGTCTCGCCTGCCGTATGTGCCCTTGCGCCATCTTGTTGAAAGTAAAAGTTTGTAATTTCGTTTTCTTCCAGCTGGTTAACAAAAGGAGCGATAATTTCTTCTCTATACCTTTGCGCAGTAAGAGTACCATTAAAAAAAATAGGTCCATAAATCCTCCTTCGATTGAGAGCACACCAAACTCCAATTTTTTGAGCGTGTAGAGGGCCCTCGACAAAAAAGTTATCTGGTTTTTCAGAAGACCACATTCTCATATTCTGTGAGTTTACGTAACCACTTAAATGAAACCAGGCTTCATCAGAAAAAAAGGTGATATTATGAAGTTCACCGTAGTTGTTTAAAAACCATTCACAAAATACAGCCCGTCGCGGAAAATCAACTTCATGAAGTTCTTGCTGACAAGTTAAACGATAGGAGAACAAACGCAAATCTTTTTTTAACACTGTGTGGCAGGTACCGACTGATACTCCCACCATTTGTGATAAAACACGTACAGAAGTTCTTGGCGCATTTTCCATTATTTGTTGGACATTTTCTTTTAATTCTTCAGTCCGCTTTTTAGGTCGGCCGCTTCCTTCTTTTCTTGTTACACTGCCCGTTTCACGAAAAACATTAACACAACGCTGAACTGCACTTTGAAAAATTTTGTACTCAACAACGCCGGGAAATTGATTTTGAAATTCTATGAAACATTCCTCAATAGAATACTTCCATATTCCATCAATCTTGCGTCCATTTCTAAAGTAGGACTCTATGATAAACACTTTTTGTTCTTGAGAAAACACCATTTTAAACGCTTTTTAAAACGAAAATATTCAAATTGATAGCGGCGATATAGCGCTTTGACAGATGACGTTTAAGTTCATTTGCTATACGCTACGCCCTACGTCCAAATTTTCAGAACCAACAAATAATAATTAAATACCTAAGTTTTTGAAATATCCTAGAAAGAAGTTAATATTGAATGGAATATGTATTCAAATGTTGAATATCGGGATAAGCATTTTTGTTGTGGTCAAGCAAATGGAAATGCGCAAGAGGCGAGGTTTTATGCCACATCTTATCTTGATAGAAATGTTCCATGTGTCCCAACATTTATTAGCATTCTCTCACGGATTGGAGAGTCGGGTTCCTTTAAAAACGGCATTGGCAATAGAGGTAGACCAAGGCATGTTAAATTGACAGGGATGAAAAAATTCTTGAAAGAATAGTTGAAAATCCAGATACTAGTACAAGAAAAATTGGGGTAAAAGAAGGTATTGCTAATTCTACGGTTTGGAAAATTCTTCGTGAACAGCAACTCTACCCTTTTCATGTACAAATTGTTCAAACATTTTATGAGGGTGATTCACAATTACGAGTAGATATGTGCAATTCTCTTTTACAAAAATATGAAGAAAACAACCAATTTATCGAAACCACTGACGAAGCAGAATTTACACGAGAAGGAAGATGGACTTATGACAACCCACACTCCATCGCAGAAAAGCACCATCAGCGGCAGTTTTCATTAAATGTACGGGCTGGAATCGTTGGGGCTTACCTTATAGGACCCCATTTCTTTGATTTTATTTAAACTTTCTTGAAAATGAATTATCCCTTCTGTTGGAGGGTGTTCCCTAAGAAACCAGACTGAACATGTGCCTACTTCAGGATGGCGCTCCACCCCACATCAGTTTAGCGGTACGAAGACGTCTAAATGACACATTTCCTAACCAGTGGATTAGAAGAAACGGACCTTTAGCTTGGGCACCTCATTCGCCTGATACTAAACCAATGTACTTCTTTTTCTGGTGCCACTTAAAAGCTCTGGTGTACGAAACTCCGGTAAATGATGTCAATGATTTGCGTCCAAAAATAATAAATTGTTGCGAGGATGTTAAAAATTGAATTGGCATCTTTTTTTCGCGCTTGAGAGTTTGAAAATGTATATAAATTAACAAACAAAATTTTGAAAATTTGTTGTCTTTTTTCTTTTTGAAACACATGAAAAGTTTCTAAATTTTAAAGGAGTTTTGCTTATTGATGTATTAGTAAACCTTTAACAAAATTCTTTATTAGTATTAGCGTAGTAGTAGTTTATTAGCAGTATTTAGTAGTACTAGCCTTTCTGTGTGGAAGTGAAGTGTTATATCAAAATTCACATAATTTGTAGCCAACCGCTGATTAAGGGTACCTTATTTTTTATGTTTCTTATTACATATAAAATGACACGTTGGGTTTTATTATATCTATCTAATAAAAAATGATGGATGATGGAAATATTGTTTTGTAGTCAATCGAGATTAGTTCGTGTGCCGAATATCATATCGATTGATTGAAGAATAAATTTT
Organism: Anoplophora glabripennis; assembly: GCF_000390285.2. Classification (NCBI taxonomy): domain Eukaryota; kingdom Metazoa; phylum Arthropoda; class Insecta; order Coleoptera; family Cerambycidae; genus Anoplophora; species Anoplophora glabripennis. The sequence goes on from NW_019426074.1 coordinate 158,609, forward strand.
AACCCTTTATCATTGTAACCATGGAAATGTTGACATTTGCGAACACCCTGTATAAACTGCTATATCGTCAATTATTTTCCAAAATTGTGTTATAGTGTATTTGTGTTTTTATTGTCTAGATCTAAAAAATTATTTATAAGTAGGTATACCAAAAAATCTCGAAGAACGTTATTTTAGCGTCATCCGAGATTTAGAACATTTGAAGTTTATATATCTAGTATTAAAAAAAAAACAAACACAATTAGCAAATAAATGTATTTCGTAAAATTAAATATTAGCACACTGCTTAATGTTCGACGGTGAACAGTAAACGGATCATGTAGAGTAGAATGGCATCAACCATTATTACGCATGCACAATGTGAGGTATGAATGTGCATATTGTGGATGAAGTGGATAGTTTTAGAAAACCTCACTGAGATTATACCGAGTCTTAAACCAATCCAAAGTTTTGTCTCTAGGTACCATAAATTTGTTTATTGTGTCCCAAACTAAATATTTAATTTAAAATTGTGATTAAATCATTTATTAATCTCTATTGACATGGATCTATACCATTGATATTAATCAATTAGTTATATTAATTAATTAATTTAGAAGCATAGCTTGGTAAATTGGTTGTAAATAACTAAATATGTAGTATTTCTATTCAAGTAAATGCTTTAATAACTTCAAACAACTCTTTAATTCCACAAATACAAATAAATTATTTAATTAGTTGTAACAAATTTTATTGCTAACAGTTTTATTTTTCCTCGGTATACATTGCACAGAATTATAAATTAGATATTAGGTATGATATTGAAAACTATAATTACGATTACTCTACATTTTATTTTGTTTCGGGCAACTTATTTTGCAATATGTATTATATTAAATTTAAATAATAAAACACTTTTAAATATGTTAATTGAATTAAAAAATATATTAGTCCGAGTTGCTTTATTTTCATTTTACAGTATGTTTAATTTTTAGAAAACATCACAAATACACAAATATTTCGAAATGTGTTTGAGTAGATTAATCAATCTTAGGCTACATTTGCATACAATTATTTCAATAATTGGCGGAGATACTAAGCGACTCCTTCATCAAGTATCCCAGTTTTGAAAATTCTATAAGCTCGTTTCGTTCGCAATTTATTAAAGGCTCAGCTAGAATCATTCGTCGGTTGAATCACCAAACATATGTCGGTAAATAGAGATGAGATGTAACAATACTACGTCTATGTCCAGGCCTTCAAATGGTCAAAGTTGCAGAGAGCTGCCTTTTGCTTTCTAGGTACTATGAAAATAATACCTGTGTCGCCTCTAGGCAAAGCAATTTTCAAACTGATGATATTGCAGGAAACAGCCGTAACATATAAGACGTAATAATGCTGCATCACATCTAGGAATGGCCACTGCTACTTAATGTTTAGACATTCAAACAACCAAACTATAAGAGACGGACCTGCTACTTCGCAGTGTCATGTTAGCAAGACCTATGTCACCACTAACCGGAACAATTTATAAACTGATGATATTGAAGGCAATAACTATTCTGCTTCTACCGGAATGAATTACAGGTAGAGCCTAAAACCAATATTTCCATAATCTTACCATCTAGATCCACATGCAAATAAAAGAAGTCTACATTTTACAGGTTTACATGATTTCCATTCATTAATTTAAAAAATGACTAAGATACGTAAATAACGAAGTTAATTGATACGTATTTTGATTTTGTTAAACCACATATCTAACCCATATGCGACACTGAGAGAGATAAGGCTACTTCGTGCAACACGAATGGAGATACATCCAAGTTAAAGGGACTGAACGCATGCGTATTTCCAAACAGAACAGCTGTGTGACAACGTAAGATGATATTTTCAGGTTTACTATTATTTCGGCAATAAACAGAATAAATATGAAATACAAAACTTTAAGGATATATAAATTTTGTAGAGTAAAATAGAATGTTTGATTATTTTGCCCATAAAATGATGCTGCTCCTATGAACGGTTTTTATCTGCGAATTAAATACATTACCGATGAAGCCTGAATACTTCCGAACATATTTTATCTCCGCGTGGTTTCTGTTAGTGACGTTACGTTAAATCATATAATAGCCATTTTGTAAACATTGTTGCCGTTAGCTGTATTGGAGTGTTTTAAAAAGTTGTTTACAGTGGATTTATAGTTATTTATTTTTAAAACTTTGGCGTTTTTATTAACAATTATTTGCAGTTGCAAAGAATGTCTAAATCAGTATCGGAAATGCAAGAAAGAAAATAAAAACATACATTTTTTTCGCTTTCCTAAAGAAGAACAATTAATTGTATAATTATTAAGTACTTTTTATATAGATAAATTTAAATTTCTTATAAAAATTGTTTAAAAATTCAATTTTTATAATATAAATTGTTCTTTTAAATGTCGATAGAAAAATGTGGACGCCCAGAATTAATAATGCATGGATAAAACGATTTCAAATTTACATAACTAGTGTAACACCATTTGGAAGTTTACTATCCCTAAAATGACATATTTTCTATATTCTTTACTCTAACTGAGCTATTTAATAAAATAACTTGTAATTCTGCGAATTTACTACTACATAAAATCTATCAATCAAAATTTTAGTAAACCTCTAATAAAAAAAATGAAAAATTAAATATGTGTAATTTTACATTTAATACATATATAGCAATTTTACTTTAATACATTAGTTATCTAATTTATCATCCCGTTTAGACAGACACTTTATTAATTAAGTGAAAATTGTGATAAATGTAGGTGTAAGTATTTTATGTTCATGTTTATTCAATATTTCGAACCGACAACACTTTCTTCAGATATAAATTTTTATTGCCCAATCTGGCAACGTTTAGCATCCAATTTAAAGGGATGAGGTCAACAGCGGCATTTACGCCACATCAAAGGAGTGTCGCATATGGGTTAGATATGTGGTTAAACATGCTTTAAATAAAATAAAGCATTAGTACAAAATGATTTTAAAAGCACTGTTTATCTCAATCTGCAACGCTCCTCTTGAAAATCATGTGAACAATTCATTGAACAGTGTGAGTTATAAGTTAGATGTGAATAGCAAGATATAGACACTATTACCGAAAACCATTGGTAAAAGGGAGAGGTCATAAACATTTTTATAAAAATATTTCAAAATTTCTGTAACACCAATATCACTGCATAGTCGATCTTCCGTTCAGAATAGGGAAATTATATTAAGCGTAAATAAACACAATGAAGTCAGAATTTGTCAGCAAGTTTTCTGTAAAAAAAACGTACACTTTTATTTTTACTTTGACTTTGTAATTGTTTTACAAAAGACAATCAATAACATGTTCTACACAGTATACTGTACCTTTATTTAAAGTATGTGTATACAGGGTGATTAACTAACAATGAGAAAATCGAAAGCTGAAATGGTGACCATTGGCGCGAACATGCCTCATCCGAAAGTTGATAGTTTCGAAAATACAGGGCGCAAAAATGCTTACATGGCCAGTCCAGCGATTTGGAAAAACTGCATCTAAATATGCACGCACTGGCCGATCAAATAAATTGAAACTTCTTCAACCGTGGAAGCATTTTTGCTTGGCCACCCAGAAGTCCGGACTTCAATCCTCTTGATTTTTCTATTTGGTCCCGAATGAAAGATATAGTTTACAAAGAATCTATTGGTTCGTGTGAAGAGTTGTGGCAAAGAATACAAATCGCTGCCAATGAAGTCAAACGCAATATGTTGTTTCAAACTCGAAGATCTCTCAGAAAACGTTCTGTAAAGTGTGTAAGTGTCAACGGTGGATACTTCGAACAATTACTTTAAATAATTATTACGAATTTCATTTGTTTTATTGTTAATTGTTGTAATAACATGAAAAAAACTTGGTTTGTTTCGCTTTTAATTTCTCGTATTATCAAAACATAGTGTTCGTTAAATCGATTTTTCTCGAAAACGGATCGAGATACCGAAATGAAACAAGAATACTAATTAGTGGAAAAATGATTGCTCTTTCAGATTTTGAATCAAGTTTCATATTAGACAAATAGGGTAAAAAGTTATTAACTAAATTATCGGTAAAATTGGTCGTAAGTGGCGCCCTCTATGAGCAACGCTGAATTACAACATGCATCTTATTCGTCGCTTAAAAAAATATAGTTTCACAAATTTTCAAATTCCTAACCTACATATTTTCAAAATAACCGCAAAAAAACGATTTAAAATTTTAACTTTCAACACCCTGTATTTCCGAAACTATCAACTTTCGGATAAGGCATGTTTGCGCCGATTTTTCCATTGTTAATGAATCACCCAGTATAGTCTCATTTAAGAGTTTAGGAAAATGTTTAGAATTAAAATTTCAATTAAACACAAGTAAAAGTGTGAGATTGTAACTATGGCAAAAAGTGTAGTTTTCATACATTTCAGTGACATTAGCTATCAATCATATTTTAAATATTGATTCAGCAACGTATTTCCCATATGCATTCTGCATTAAACTATCGTATTACGCAAAAAACTTTTTAACCACAAAGCTCCACCAAATGAATATATAAATTACGATGTCCAAATTCGTATCAGAATATAAGAACGAATCATTGAACGGCTGCCTAATATTTTAAAAAACTTTTCTCCGTGCATATACACATATGCAAGGATAGTCGTTACTTCGGCAATAAATCACGTAAAATAAATATTTTCTTGCACACCAGACGGAAAACATGGCAGGGCACCTGCTAGTCAACATACCTAATAAATTGCAACTTTCCGAATGTGTCGAACGTATTGAGAAGCAAAACAGCAATTTGCATGTGCCATACATCTGCCTCCAACAAGCGAGCTATACTTTAGAAATTTTTCAGTTGATTAATGGATTCTTACAGCTTTTCATTAAATCTTGAGCGCTCAAACTGACACATCTACACGTAAAGTTAGACAAATATTAAATCGCGAACTCACAAGTCGCTGTCTTAGGTGACGCAAAAAGAGAAACTGTAACTTAGCCCACGCACTTTTTCTTTTAATACTTGGAGAAGAAAAACTAATACTGTAAAGCGAATACAGGGTTAGGAACAGCACATTTTAAATGTAAAATGAGCAAAGTTTACTATTTTTTTTTTTAATAAGGGCATTTGAACGGCGGTGTTGAACATCTAGAAGATACGCCTTTCCGTATTGCAAAAAAACATTAATCGTTTTTAATATTCCGCATTTCAAAAAGTAAACACTTTTCGAACAAAGTAAAGATGTAGAGGAAACTATTGTTATTTTGTTATAATTTATCTGTCACTAAAATTTTATATAAAAATCGAATACTGTGACATTTTTTAATATGTTTGCAAGATACATATACCGGGTTTTTCAAAAATAATAAATAACAAAATTTCCAATTTCAGTAAGCTACAATTCTTTAAATTCAAAGTTTCTAAAATTTGGTAGTAATTATCAAATTCATATGAGAGACGGACAGTCTAATAAAATTATAAACACTAACAAATTATTTGACTTAACTTTATGTTAAAATTATAAAGTAAGCAAATTCCTTTAATAAGAATTTATTCTAAGATATAAATTTACTAAAATTATCATAATTGGTACATTAATTTTATCACTTACATTGATATTTATTACAAAAATAAAAATTATTAACAAACAAATTTATCTCGGCCTCTGATATCAAAACACAATCCTCTATTTGGTCTATTATATCTCAATCGGTTCCGCTAGGGAAATAAACCAACCACACCGAAACTACCAATTACGAGCTTTATTTGCTCGATCGAAAAAATAAAAATAAATGTACACTGGAGACAAATTTACCAGAAATTAACTACTAATGCATTATCTACTTGCACCGTGGGGAAAGATGCTTTTAAAAGTATAAATTGGTTTCTTAAATTAATGTAGAATTGTGTCAATGACAATATTTTTATTTTTCAGGAAATAAGTAGACTGCTCGCTACGAGCAGAATAATATTTTTTTATGTAAGTAAAATGAATTTCTCGTAAAATATATCAAAAACATTCATTAGGTAAAGCCTATGTTTATTTTTTAATGTTTCGATCTTTTGAACGTAAAAATGTTGTTTAAAAGATCGGAAAAAAAAATTAGAAAAAAAATTATGGTGGCAATCAATGGTGTTACAAATTAACAGAACAATGAATATCGAGTAGGCCTATTATCTTCAAATTTAGTATAAAGATATAAATAATTGTAAATAGCTTTCCTCTTTAAAATTATTGATACTTTATATAAGAAAGGCAATTTACGTACACAGAATAAAAGTGTTTACTTCTGACATGGCCTGCTTAATTTTTGAGAAATGAAAATATGCTACAAATTACTGTTTAATCCATGATCGTTTTACAAAATATCAATTTATTTATTTATTATTATTTTTTTCGTTGACATCTCAGTCAAAACTATCTTGGGCCATCTTGTACAAAGCCAACCAACTTAATCAACCACTATATTTTTATCATTTCTTTGTAAAGAACAACCTGTATATGTTGGTCCGTTCAAAATTACAATTTTGCTTGAAACTACATTTGAAAACAAGCATAATTAAAGAAAAAGACTTTTTTATAAAGTGAAAAATAGAAAAGTTTTAACAACAAAAATTGTGGATCACTCTTTTTAAGAATTTTCGTTATTTGCAAATTGAAGTAAAAATTTGTTAACCAATGCAGGTTAGACAGCAAAATATCAATTATTTATGTACTTTCATTGCAGCTATATGTATAACAATTAAAATTGCAAATTCCAGTGCAATGAAGCAATAAATTTTTATGGCTTCATATTGTACGCCTGTACAAACGAATACAATCCAGTGTACCTATTGCTGGTAGAAATTAACTATATTTCACTTTTACTTTAATTAAGCACATATATAAATATAATTACATGTTTAATTAAAATTATACATATGAAATAAAAAAATTATAAAAAATCGTTAAATACCTACCATTACATTAGATAATAAGTTTTTATTACTGAATAATTTAGTTATTAAATAAATGAAAAATGTTCGAATGTAGTAGGTATACATATATCCACAAAAACTTGTATTAGTAAAAGGACTGAATGGCACCTACGCAGACTGTAGAAGAAATATGTTGGCGATTTATCACAGTACCAATTATTGAATGGACAATAATCAAATTGTTTGAAGCATGAAAATCTTTGAGAGAAGATGTAATTTTTTCAGCTCTGTTGCATACTGGAAACTATAAACACGTTCATTATTAATTAGACCTATTAGAGTCAATACGTAGAACATTTAAGCCTTAAATGATTCAGACTAAATAGTCTGTCATGATTAAAAAATACTGGATGGTGAAATTGAAGAGTTCCCCAGCAGAATATCTAGTCAATAATCTGAACGAGATCACCAAATCCTTCTAAAAGAAGATAATTGCGGTAGCTGCATTCCTTGACATTGAAGGAAAATTCAATAGCACAGTAGTAGACTCCCCCTATATAGCCCCTATTGTTAGAAGTATTGAGTCTGCTAGAATCTAATGTACGTGAAGAATAGGAAGTTCTACAAAATAGGATCAAAATGAAACTATGCAGAAGGAAAGGAACAATTTCAGAACAGCAAAGTTTCATCTAGAGTGTCCTTGCCTTGATTGTTTCTTGTGGAAGCACCTCTAATTTATACATATAGCAAGAGAAGGTGCTACCTTAAATTGAATTAGATCAGAGACAGCTCATGTTATAGCTGTTCTCCACATTCGGCAAAATACAGCTATTGCCAGAGGATCTGAACAAAACCTCACCCAACAAATTCCTAAATTCATTAGAAAACTATACTTGGTGGGTGAGATATAAATTTAGGAGTGATCCACAATAGAACACAAGACTGCAGGGGTGGGCTAGTTTCACTTACAAGGAACCTAACCCAGATGAATATATCCGTAAATATTGAAATATTTTTAATAAATATCATATGATCACTACAAGCCAAGTCAAAAGCAGTAACTTATTGTTTTTATTATTTCACAATCTTTCAAGAGAATATTATAATAAAATTAATAGAATTCTCGTAGATAATTAAAGTGCCATGGTTTTTCGGGTTGTTATGTTGGTTTATGTTCAGGATCTCCACTAATTACACACTTACATTGCACTTCCCTAATCTTAGCTAGGAATCTTTGACCTGCCCTTGTTCTCGGACTAGACTCTGTGGGAGGTGGTTCCGTTACTAAAACGCTTAACTCTTGTTGCTGGTTCTAAGCTCCTACGCGCTGGACTGCTCTTTAGACAACGGTGGTCCTGTAAGAGACGTTAACATTGCATCTGTAACTGTTTGCATCTTCAATGGTGACTCTGAACGAGCTTAGTCGCAACTGGAGAATCAGCACTATTGTCTGAGAAACTGTTCGGTGTGTCCGCCCCATAGAGCTTAGCCCGAGAGCAAGGGCAGGCTAAAGATTTATAGTTAAGGTTTGTAAGGTAGGTATGTAACTGACGGCGATCATAAAAGCCATAATACTTTAAATATCAGCACGGGGCAAGTAAGTCTTACAATTAAAACCAAACTAGTCAATATTTTCTTACAATTTGACATAACTTTTAATATTCACTGTTTGGTTTCTATCTTTTTTGTCCATATAAGAACGTTTCGTGTTCTTCTTTAGCTCCATGATAAAATTCATAAATTCTGTGAAAATGAGACCATTTAATTTTTCCTCATCAAATTTGTACAGCAATACGAATTATTCCCTCTAGTCTGAAACTGAAGCCGTGATTTACATTCTACAATAAATTTTAACAAAGTTGGTGTGCGACTATAAAATAACGAGACAGGGATGCCAATCCGTGAAATTATGAACGTTGGGAATGCGCCGGTAAATGTAGTGCATATAAATTATTGTGCCATAAATTTCTTTCTGGATACCTTTTGTAATAATTTAGATACACTGTCAATCCGATGTTACCTTACTGAAAATGTAACTGTACGTATCTGATATTAATTTATTTACAATTTTCAGTCACTGTCTTTTTACTTAGGTATGTATACTGTTTTAACATATCATCAAATTTTCAGTAAGTATCGACTAAAAGCTTCAGCAACAGCAACAGCAATGAACAGTTTAATTTTTATTTGGTAAACATGTGCTCAAATTTTGAATGCATTGCGCTATATTTGATGATTTGATGATACATGGGTATGGGTAAAAAGTAACAGAAAATTGTCAATATTTCATGAGGGACACCCCAATATTTAAAACTTATAGAGAGGGAAGTTTGACAAGGTATTGGCACTATCCAGTATATAATCTTGTACAATAGTAGCTACATATTCTCCAATCTTTTACTGAAAAAAAAGCATGTCCGAAGATTGAAGATTCTTTATCTTTCCCTAACAAAATATGCCCACACATTAGTATGCATCTACTGAGTGCACAGTTTTGCTTGAACTCTTGTCAGATATTTTTGAAATACAGAAATTTGGAAGATGCGGGATTAAGGAAGATATTGAAATCCACCCTTCCTCTAGGAAGCTCTTATGTCTCAATGCAATCAAGAAGTTCATATAAAGGAATATGAAAAACAACAAAATATTATTTACTTGAAATTCAAGCAACATTAAAAGCAGACAATTGAATCTAGGTGGGTATCTTCGAGCATATACTCCTAGCATGTCATTTTATTCTTCTTTCTCTCTCGCACACCAGTCGCGCTTTCTCAGCACTGAAGGCTGCCTCTAGGAGTATATGCTCGAAGGTGGGTATAGACCTGTTCGGATACTTTCATTCTTACATTACTTTATAGCCTTCTACGAAGACAAAACGACGCTTGAGGCCATCGAAGCAATGAAAAGACCGATGCGTCAGAGTAAACTCATCTACTGCCCTCGACCCTCCTGTGGTATTACTAACTGTGTTAGTGAAGTATAACAAAATGGCATATCATATACATAGTTGGTAAGACTGGTGCCAAAAAACCCATGAGCAGAGGGAAGTTTCTAAACAATCATCGCTACGGTCTTACTGAATCAAAATTAGTATAATAAATAGGTCTGCTAGTTGAATATAGCAGACTTAGGAAATGAATCAGTAATAAAATTGTACAAAATCGCCTATGTAGGTATTGCTAGGAGAAAAAGGAGACCGCATTCGATGTATGGTGCGACTATAACTCCAAAGAAGAGCTAACTACTATCCAGAATAGAAAAACCGAAAGGTGATAGTTATATGAAGGAGTCCCTGTTAACGCTGTAGAGAAGATTGCCATATTAGCTGTATTAGAAGGTTAAAGTTAGGTTAGGTTAGGTTAACAAAAAGTTTAATAATCAACTCGAAGAGACACATTAGAATGTGGTTAGAATAAATTTTATTCTAGTCACATATTTTCTCTCCTAGTATGCAGAAGTTTAAAATATGTCATTTTGTCTCATATTATGAGTGGTGTTTTGGTGAACAATATTGCAACCAATTTTGCTAATTAAAAACATTTCACAAATTTTTGTTATTTGTGCAAATGTTCACATTAGTTATCTACGGATTTACTAAAGACGGGTTTATATTCCAGATTTTCTAGACGCAGAATTAGCAGGCTCGAAGACAAACGCTAAAGACATCAATAACCCAACAAAAAAATCAGACATCCCATAATCGATAGATATCAAGGCTGCGCCTTGGCGTATCGAATCGAGGAAATAATTTTATACTCCCGAACTATCGGCAATAAATCTATTGGGAACGTTTATCAGTTAATTGCCTCATTACGGGCCAGAGGAGATGATGTAAAACATTTCTTTTATCTCGAGCTCGTGTGTCGGCCAGCACTGGGGTTTAACACAACTGCACGTAACCGCTGACCTCCAGCAGTCTAATCGTTTTAAGATACTAAACGATATCTTTTTACGAACCCGTGCAATCCGAAGACGGTGTTCCGTGGTGGGCATTTATTGTGGTACATGACAAGTGCTCATTAAATGGTAGTCGTGAGTTGTATCTAATAAATTCCATAACGATTCTTTTGATATGTTTAGCGTTTTCTCTTTTTATGGTACCCATTTAGAAGGCAGCTGACATTAAATAGTAATATATACTTTATTCGAGGGTTAAGTGTCAGAATTAATAAAAAATATTTTACGAGTTTTGTGTACGCTTCACAGACGTCTCAGACAGCTAGTGAATATTTTAAAAAGACGTGTCTGCGTTAAATACAAGGTGTTATTGAAAAGGTACAATAAGGTACTAATTAACGCCATAGTATATTTTAAGTTATTATAATTACTGAGATATAAGAGTGATCAAAATTAACTGTTGACAACAGTTTTATGAAGAAGAAAAATAACAAAAATCAATCTTTATTTAGGAAGCTTCAACTCAAATAAGGTCTCTCCAAATTTTTGCAATTTACCTTATTTCATTAGTTCATTAAAATTGTTTTAGCATTGGTGATTTTCTAGGAATGTAGTGTAACGTAATAGAAAATATATCGGCCGTAAATTTTCAAAGTGTTACAGATATTCGCTCGCGACCGTTGGGCGCAGGGATGGTTCGATCGGAGTGGTTTTATTGTCGTTGTGTAGGTTGGACCTTTATGTGTAGAACATTCCATGATTACATAAGTGGCACTGAGGAAGGCAACACTGAACTTCTACATTTTAACCGTGAAAACTATGTTTTCCAATGCACAATGCAGGGTAGGGAGTGAATTTATGTGTAGCAATGGCAAATCAATAGGCAAAAAATGGAAAATATGTAACAATTACTTGATAGAGCGTTGTTGTATCTATAAGGGTGTTCATTTGGAATTGCTGTGGTGTTTTTGGTGGTGTTCAGAGTTGTTTTGTGATTTTGGGTGTAACTGTTGGAAATATATACAGTGGTACTTCTTATCGTTTACGAGTTTCAAGTCGATCTTTAATTTTCGTCAAAGCCATAACCAGATATCTCTTCTTGGTGGTTTAAATAGTCTACAAACACTTTTTTCAAATATATGTCCTGGCTAAAATAATTTTGAGTTAATTATACTAGGTTTTCAATTAGTTGTCATATGTCAGTATTTGCACAAATACGTATACAGGGTCGTTGATATACAGGTTCGGAAAGTCCCCATGGTACATCGGCCGTTACGTGAGACCGATAAAGTAAGTCATAGAAATCCGTGCGATACACAAGTATGGTTACATTGAAGACGTTTCATAATCTGAATAGCCACTCCCACTTCTAACCCGAAACGGGCCGTAACTATTCAGATTATGAAACGTCTTCATTATAGCCATCCTTACCTATCGCACGGATTTCTTTACTTCACCTTGTCGCTCTCATGTAAAGGCAGTTGGATCATGTGGATTATCCAGGCCTGTATATGGAAACAGTCGATAAGGGGTTTTTTAAAATCCATTGCAATAAAGTCAAAAAGTCATGACGAAACAAAGTTGATTTTTCTTTAATGGAACACATATTATTCCATATTTTAAAACCTAAACTTAACCGTTTTCGAGATATCGAACTTTGAGAGCAAAATAATACAAGGTGGAAGATGTGGATATGTTTTTTACAGAAAATAGAAAAGCATAATAGTTCAGGGTTAATAAAAATGCAGGAAACGAAAAAAAGGATTTTTTAATTAATGTCCTGGATATTTTAAACTTTATAAAAACAATAATAGTAGCAAGAATAAAAAACGAGAAAAAAACAAGTTTTAATAAACAACAAATATTTTCTTTGGAATTCTATTTTATAAGGTGCTTAAAGTATTCACCATTTATCTCCTGTGACGCACTTTTCCTCGGTTCTCTCTCTATGGATCGTTCGGTGTAAATTTTTATTACTTTTAACTATGGTGTGTAATTTAATTTTTCGGAAAGGTCTTCTATTCTTCGGACTGGACTCTGAACGGTAATGTTAGTTAATAACTTATATAGTCGGTTTTAATCTCGGGCGCCAGTTTCCCTAAATTTTACGTGGTGGAAACCCCACGTAACCCTTACCCTCGGTTTAGAGTAAAGTGCACAGGTACAGTGAAGAAAATAAATTCCAGGGGTCAAATGAATTTCTTTTAGGAGAAAACGGCAGAGAGTAGTTTTCTCAGTGTAGTTTTATTTTAAATATGAAATTTAACGGGAGCTCTACAAAACGATACCAGCGTTTTTGTGGTTTCGGTATGTTATCGTTTTACCTCGACGGTGAAAGAAATAAACCTATTAAGTTTTACTAGATTTATTCAAAAGGGAAAATATTAGTACCTAGTACAAATACAAATTGTGTCAATTTTATTCCTACCCACTACGAAGTGACTAAAACTATTTACAAATTTATTAAACAATAATTTAAATACAAGATAGGTGCTAGAGAGACAAAACTAAAACGTTGTAATTCTTGGTTTTTACAATTTTATTTATCACCTTGGAAAAGAAATAAATATTTACGAACGGAATCAAAAACAAACTATTTATTACTCTACAATAGTAGACGGTTTTTAAGTAACAAAGAACAAGGTGAGTTTAAACGGTCTGAAAAAAAAAGATAGTAAATTATTTGTAGACGTTTTTACTGGTCCCCGCTGATTCTGAAAATAAATCAAAATTTGTTCGGAATTATTTTGGAGTTATTTTAAACAGGTCGGCGGTCAAATATCGGTATTACGGCCTAGCAAGCAATGCAAAATTAGTAAGCGGTATGCAGTAAGCGGTAGCAATATCCAGCGAAGAAAACCCAGGCGGTGCATGGCGAAAAAATAGGATGGTAAAACGGGATCCGAAGTATCTCGCCTTACAATTCGTACTGGCCTCTAAGTTTTATACGTCCTGGTGACCAATGGTGTCGGACTCTCAATATACAACGCTTCCAGCCTGATGGGTATACACGCCGACCAGGGAGTAACGTACGTATACTATATGGAACGACCCGGAGATTAGGTGTACACGCCGAACCTCTAGGTCTTAGTTCACATATCCCCTATTACTCAGCGTACATCAGGGTGCAGGACACCAAGCAACGCTGTAGTAAACACGATGACTTCGTCAAGATTGGGTTTACACGCCGAATCCAACGATTGCTCTGTCGTGCGGGTTGAGATGGACGGTGGAATTTGTGTGCGGGTTACCAAGAATATTCTTCTCGGGCCCACAGTAATTCCACACTGAAAGCGTACAAATCTTTTCGGACATGTACCCGGTTGGAACGGATAATAATAAAGGAAAATAATTCTTACTGGGTTCACTGGCTATTCCTGACTAGCTTTGGTGGAGAGTTCTTGCTGGCGGTGGACGTCTGATCGGTATTGAGTTCTGGATACGAACTGTCGGTTTCGGGGAATGTCGAGGGCTTTTGTTGCCCAAATCCCCACCGGATTGACACCAGTCGTGGTGGGACCTCCACGTGACTAACGGCTTGTCAGAGTGGGGTATTGGCCGGTCGGACCCGCAAGCGGATATTTGATATATATGTCTAAAAATCAATAATTCTCGCCGCCGGGGTAAAATAATCCGAAATAAAAAGAAATATTTTTAAATTCAGACATAAAAATCAAAAATAAAACAGGTTCATTACAAATTAATTCGCTGAACAAAATTTTGTAGTGGATCTAAAAGGGAAATGAATTTTATACGGATGTAACTTTCCCGTTTGCAAATTTTTTTAATTGAATATCGATTCAGGTTATTATTTGAAGCCCTCTGTTGTGCCAAATTTATTGGATTTTTCACCACATCTAACATGATATTCAAAGAATTTTCTTCATTTGACCGCTCTGATCTTCCACTTTTTTGTCGATTTGTAATACTTCCAGTTCACGAAAACGTTGCAATGTTTTTGAAATGGTCGATTTAGAAATACGTTCCCGATGGGTATGCAATTCATAAAAAATATCCACTACTTCGTCACAACTTCACCTTCTTGATCATCATGTCCTATGACCATTAAAACTTCAATACGCTCGGTTTCACTTAAACGTGCCATTTTTGCACCAAAATTATTAATATTAAATGTAATTTTGACATGTGTTGCCAAGATAATCACTATTAGACGAAAGAACGACGCGGCGTTGTTATGGAGCTAGAAACTTTCAAAAGTAACTTGATCGACTATATGTAAATTTAATGAACTAAAATATTTTTGTGTAATTTATAAGAAAATCATTTTCAAAGTTCTATATCTCGAAAACGTTTAAGTTTAGGTACACGACGTGCTATATGAATTTTGTTTAGAATTTGAAAAAAGAAAAAGCAACTGTGTTTCGTCATTACGTTTTGACTGATCCTGTAAGTATACTTAATTTTTCTTTTTTGTAATTTGATTGTTAGCGAATTCAGCAAATTTTCTCAATGTGAGTAACAATTTAGAAAATGGTACAGCATCAACATTGGGTTGTATTTAATGAAATTAGTCTTTAAGTAAATAAAAAAATAAACTGAAAACAACACACAGAAAATTATAAATTTCACACATGTTCTAATATTTGAGTAAAGTAGTACGTAAAATTATTGTACGAGTGAGTTTTAGCTGTATTAAAGTAACATTTTCAATACATAAAAGCTTCTGCTGAAAGTCTTGAAACCGTTACTCACGCCCGAGAATATTAACCTGGTTTAAAGTCTCTCCATAAAACCTTCGGTAAGCACCAGAGGCAGTAAGTTGGCAAAGGACATTACTAAAGTAAATCCCGACACAAGATAGCAACATTTAACCTAGAAGATAACATGGTTCTTGCTAGCTAGCATAATGTCCTGCCAGCAGCATACAGCCCTTTCGGTAATTGGGGATTTGGAAAATTGGCGTATGTACTCTGTTCAATGGCTTTACTTTTTGTCTGAGGTTATGGAGCTTTAATGTCGAGGCAAAAAGTTGAGCTTATAAGAATCTGTTGTTAATTGCAAATAAGATCAAAAAATTAGTCCCTATAAGTAGCTGCATTGATCATATTCAACTATACAGAGGGTTATTTATTTCGCTATTATTAACAAAACGTTCTAATGAAACAAAGTTTATTTCAATTTTTTAATTTATCTTTTAAGGGATTGTAGCTTCGTTATAACATATTTTAGATGGTACATTCACAGAAATAGTTTCTTTCATCAAGTTGTATACTGCTGTTTTGATATTATTTGGTCCCTCTACGACAAACTTATGACAAGTTCTGACATAGTCAGAATTGCAACAATTTTTTTTATGGCTATCTTTTTATTGTAAGCGCGACAAGGGAACAATCTTCGCAGCAGATTATGTCAATAAGTGACGAAATTTTGAAGTTGACCCGCTAAATTTATCTATCTATAATAATGAATGCGTACCTTTTTTGAGGAATCCCACAAACTGACCGATATTATCTTTTTCCATTCTGTGTACCTTTCAATCTGTAATGGTCAGTTTAACATTAGACCCAAGGGTATCAGTCTGGCGATATATAACCGCAAATCGAGTCAATGAATGACACAATTAGCCATCAGATACACTACGAATGACCATAAACAGCAAAGCATCGGTATACCGCGGATGGTTGCTTCAACCATTGGGATGCTCCCACAATAACCCTTTTGATCTCTGCCATTCCGTCGGGACGGTCCCAATTGCACAGAATGATTTGACTGGTTCGATTTAATGTCACTGGAATTGGATATCTATATTTTTGTGTCACTCACATGAAACAGATGCTCATTTATTTAC
This sequence comes from Anoplophora glabripennis, assembly GCF_000390285.2. Lineage (NCBI taxonomy): Eukaryota > Metazoa > Arthropoda > Insecta > Coleoptera > Cerambycidae > Anoplophora > Anoplophora glabripennis. The sequence continues at coordinate 175,246 of NW_019426074.1, forward strand.
TAGTATTTATTTTAAAAATTTTTGGTGCTTGACTTTACTCTTTTATATTACTCAGAGGATGTATCTAAAATGAGACTTGTGCAGATAAGAATTGTGTGATTAATTAAAAGTTCAAGAGTGGTGTATTTACGAAAACTTCCACACCAAATGATGGCTTAAAAGGCAGCAACAGTTTCCAACTTTTTAGACCGCTGGCGTAATTACAGTATTAACTTAATAAAGTAATCACAAAATAGGCGCCTTGCATAGTTTTGGTGCGATTCCCATCTCCCAAATTACTAAATGAATATTTAATAGAGTGGTGAATGTAATTTTTTCCACAGCCCGGGGCTAATAAATCAATATTAAGCTCGTAAATAAATTTTGGGTTCAGTTTATTCGCGCCCTATTTTGCACTGATTGCTTTGATAATGTAATTGCCGGTTTAGTCCCAGACGAGCCCGGTATGTAGTCGACTCCATAAAGGATGTATTAATTATGTTAACGCGTTACCTTGGAATTAGCCAAAACAATAACTGTTTGCGCTTGAATATTAAATACTATCATACATAGGTATAATAAGGGTATAATTAGCACACTACCTTTAAAAGTGCAACGTTAATATTTGCAATATATTTGTGACAATATATCGGGTGTTCTCCAAATTGANTCAATTTAGCATTTTCTACAACTTTTATATAAACGATTTTTGGTAAATCGACTTTTTTACGAGTTCTACCAGCTGTTAAAATAAATGACTCAACTTTAAGGACAATCTGTAGAGAGTGTTTTGGGACGATGATATAAACATTAGTTTTAAACAGCCTATAGGTACTCCAAAAAAATAAGTGAAATTCTAATCAATTTGTACTCACAATCAGTAATAATCAATTTCTATCCACACCCAATTGAGTGAACTTTTCACTCCATTTGTATCAGTACAACTCAAATTTTATAAGTGGAACTATTGCGGCAGAATTGAGTAATTTTACTTAAATCTCTTAATTGTATATTGAGGGACATTTTACTCTATACTGAGCAAGTGAGAATAATTAAGATTAAACTATTTCTCTGGTATGATTTAAATATAACTATTATTGAACAATTTTTGCTCAAAGTTGGTCTTTAATTAACTAAATACTGAGTGAAACAAAATCATTTATAAATTATTTATTTGAATATACAGAGTATCAAAATTAATTAGACACTATACAGAGTGTCCAGAAAATGACGGGCAATCTTTCGGATTTTGATGGATCCTGCAAAAATAACGAAACAAATTTATATAATTCTTTTTACTTCGGTAGTATTATTATCTCTTGAGGCATAAAAATAGGTACAACTTTGTTGTTTTTTTATTAAAAAATTTTTGGATAAAATTTACATTATTTGAAGCTGTTTCTGTTAATTAATTCAATTTACCGATAGCTGCATTGGAGGCATTGGGGCAGAGTGCCCGATAGTATTGGTACCGATGATCATTTATATAATTGCCTTTTTTTCGTTTATGAAATTTTTATACTCTTTTAAGTAAAGAGATATGCTTGTTTCTTGTCTGTCGATAAAATGGACCATTTTCTTGATAAACGCGTTTAGTAATGAAGATACGATCCTATTTATGTCACATCTTAATACTACACATATCTAAAGATGACAGTTGGTTGTTTTTGAATATTAACTGACATAAAAAGGATGTTGTTTTAATCGCTTTTGTGTCCAAATTGATTTATATTAAATATAATAAACAACACCTTTTTCACTTAAAAATATGAGTATCTTAAAGACAGCTATAGAAATTAGACCAAAAAATGACATTATCATAAATGACTGAAACTGTCAAAACACTTAATATTAAATGTGAAAATGTACTCAATAATATCGTACAATTGAATCAGTCAGTCCCTTTATTTACAGTGCAAAGTGTAGAAAAAACTAGCTAAAAAAAAATATGTGTTGAATAAATAATAATAAAAATAAATGTATTTTTCTTCGACAATTAACGAAAACAAACAATGTTAAAAAAACAAAAAAGAGCGAAGAACAGGAACTTAAATAGTCTTCATAAGTAACACAAAACTATACGTATTTATAATACAAAATGCAGGTATAAAAATTACAAAAACGCATAAAATGATCTGATCTAAGTAACGGACAAAAATAAAAGAAGAAGAATAAAATATATTTATGAATATAAAAGATACACATAATTTTTACCAATCGTACTAGGATTTTTACCAATCAAAGTTCGGGACATGTGATATGAACATATTTGCGGCACTATAATATAATACTAAATAGTAACACTAGATATAGAAGCTAAGAATATACGTAAAAGTATCCTTTTTCCTTTTTGGTATTTTACGACGTGCTTATTTCCCCTACTATGGCTAAAGACCAGCAACCTCCAACATAGAAATTTTCCCGAACCCCCACTTTGTTTTAGAGTAGGGACCTTTTACTTGCCTAACATTGCTTAGATAAGGGACTAAGAAATTTGTATACCTTCTATGAATACACGACATACAGGCCACTAGAAGGTAGACCTTGCTTAACCAATGATATAATAGTCCAATTAAATAAGCCTTTAAATCGAAATTTTGGTCAACTTGCCTAAATTTTTGATATGAGTTAGTTTGAGGTATGTTTAAATAAGTGACAGTAATTTTTTGTTCAACCCTCGACCAAAGGTGAAAAAAGATGAAACAAAGGGATTTTTCAAGATAACTCAAAACGGGTAAGGACTAGAAAAAAAAGTTTCATATAAAAATTGTAAATTCTACATAAAAATGGCCTCTTGACTTTTTCTTGTATTATTAAAATTAACAGAGTTAGGAAGGCTAGAAGTTAAGGGAAGATTTCAGAAATTTAAAAAAATCANTGTTACATTTTTTTACTAGTTAAAAAATGAAAAATATTTGTACTAGTTAAACAATAGGCTGCTTCTAAAGGAGGTGTTGCACTATATAATATAAGTATTATTATACGCTTGAAGAAAAAAGCAATTATTAACAATTATTTTAAAAAATTTAAATTCAAAAACTTTATAATACAAACCTGATTTATTGTCACTTTCGACCACTGCGTTGTAAAAACATAAATGGTAAACAAATGGTATCAATTTAGCATTTTCTACAACTTTTATATAAACGATTTTTGGTAAATCGACTTTTTTACGAGTTCTACCAGCTGTTAAAATAAATGACTCAACTTTAAGGACAATCTGTAGAGAGTGTTTTGGGACGATGATATAAACATTAGTTTTAAACAGCCTATAGGTACTCCAAAAAAATAAGTGAAATTCTAATCAATTTGTACTCACAATCAGTAATAATCAATTTCTATCCACACCCAATTGAGTGAACTTTTCACTCCATTTGTATCAGTACAACTCAAATTTTATAAGTGGAACTATTGCGGCAGAATTGAGTAATTTTACTTAAATCTCTTAATTGTATATTGAGGGACATTTTACTCTATACTGAGCAAGTGAGAATAATTAAGATTAAACTATTTCTCTGGTATGATTTAAATATAACTATTATTGAACAATTTTTGCTCAAAGTTGGTCTTTAATTAACTAAATACTGAGTGAAACAAAATCATTTATAAATTATTTATTTGAATATACAGAGTATCAAAATTAATTAGACACTATACAGAGTGTCCAGAAAATGACGGGCAATCTTTCGGATTTTGATGGATCCTGCAAAAATAACGAAACAAATTTATATAATTCTTTTTACTTCGGTAGTATTATTATCTCTTGAAGCATAAAAATAGGTACAACTTTGTTGTTTTTTTATTAAAAAATTTTTGGATAAAATGTACATTAATTGAAGCTGTTTCTGTTTCAATTTACCGATAGCTGCATTGGAGGCATTGGGGCAGAGTGCCCGATAGTATTGGTACCGATGATCATTTATATAATTGCCTTTTTTTCGTTTATGAAATTTTTATACTCTTTTAAGTAAAGAGATATGCTTGTTTCTTGTCTGTCGATAAAATGGACCATTTTCTTGATAAACGCGTTTAGTAATGAAGATACGATCCTATTTATGTCACATCTTAATACTACACATATCTAAAGATGACAGTTGGTTGTTTTTGAATATTAACTGACATAAAAAGGATGTTGTTTTAATCGCTTTTGTGTCCAAATTGATTTATATTAAATATAATAAACAACACCTTTTTCACTTAAAAATATGAGTATCTTAAAGACAGCTATAGAAATTAGACCAAAAAATGACATTATCATAAATGACTGAAACTGTCAAAACACTTAATATTAAATGTGAAAATGTACTCAATAATATCGTACAATTGAATCAGTCAGTCCCTTTATTTACAGTGCAAAGTGTAGAAAAAACTAGCTAAAAAAAAAATATGTGTTGAATAAATAATAATAAAAATAAATGTATTTTTCTTCGACAATTAACGAAAACAAACAATGTTAAAAAAACAAAAAAGAGCGAAGAACAGGAACTTAAATAGTCTTCATAAGTAACACAAAACTATACGTATTTATAATACAAAATGCAGGTATAAAAATTACAAGAACGCATAAAATGATCTGATCTAAGTAACGGACAAAAATAAAAGAAGAAGAATAAAATATATTTATGAATATAAAAGATACACATAATTTTTACCAATCGTACTAGGATTTTTACCAATCAAAGTTCGGGACATGTGATATGAACATATTTGCGGCACTATAATATAATACTAAATAGTAACACTAGATATAGAAGCTAAGAATATACGTAAAAGTATCCTTTTTCCTTTTTGGTATTTTACGACGTGCTTATTTCCCCTACTATGGCTAAAGACCAGCAACCCGAACCCCCACTTTGTTTTAGAGTAGGGACCTTTTACTTGCCTAACATTGCTTAGATAAGGGACTAAGAAATTTGTATACCTTCTATGAATACACGACATACAGGCCACTAGAAGGTAGACCTTGCTTAACCAATGATATAATAGTCCAATTAAATAAGCCTTTAAATCGAAATTTTGGTCAACTTGCCTAAATTTTTGATATGAGTTAGTTTGAGGTATATTATAACAATAAGTGACAGTAATTTTTTGTTCAACCCCCGGCCAAGGGTGAAAAAAGATAAAACAAAGGAGTTTTTCAAGATAACTCAAAAGGGGCAAGGGCTAGAAAAAAAAGTTTCTTATAAAAGTTGTAAAGCATACAATTCTACATAAAAATGGCATCTTGACTTTTTCTTGTACTATTAAAATTAACAGAGTTAGGGAGGCTAGAAGTTAAGGGAAGATTTCAGAAATTTAAAAAAAATCATAACAAACAGAAAAATGATTGAATTTTGTAATTTTTTTTTTCAATCTACTCTAAAATATGTAACTTTTTTTTTCAGAGAAATAGATATATTTTTTAATTTTTAATAAGAAAGTTATAACAATTTCAAATTTGTTGTTCACCCCCCTAAACAGAGATTTTAACGAAAACCTCAAAACAGGTCAATTTAATTTTGTCAATTTGTTTACATAAATCATATTTTTAATTCTTTTTGAGTAAATATGATTTTTTTATAAATAAAAAATATAGTTTTTCTGAAATAAAAAATAAGGGTAGCAACCCCCAAACACGGAATCACTTGCGAAATAGTTGTTTTTTATCATAAGTAATTTCGATTTTGTTTCATTTCAAAATATTGATTTGAACCCCAGAAATTTTGAAAAAAACTGGGGGCGAACTTTGAGGGTGTATTTCACCCCGTAAATATGTTTTTCCGCCTATAAAAAAAAGTGTCTACATTTTTTAGAGTAGATTGAAAAAAAATTACAAAATTCATTAGTTGTTCTGCTTATTATGATTTTTTTTAATTTCTGAAATCTTCCCTTAACTTCTAGCCTCCCTAACTCTGTTAATTTTAATATTACAAGAAAAAGCCAAGATGCCATTTTTATGTAAAATTGTATGCTTTACAACTTTTATAAGAAACTTTTTTTTCTAGCCCTTGTCCCTTTTGAGTTATCTTCAAAAACTCCTCTGTTTTATCTTTTTTCACCCTTGGCCGGGGGTTGAACAAAAAATTACTGTCACTTATTGTTATAATATGCCTCAAACTAACTCATATCAAAAATTCAGGCAAGTTGACCAAAATTTCGATTTAAAGGCTTATTTAATAAATAACTAATACATACATAAATACATAAATAACTAATAAATACCATGTCTCTAGATCACACCCTTACATAACAATTAAAATAAGATTTAGATTTAAGACAAAGTTTCAATGACTCTTTAAAATGCATAATTATCTGCTTCTCTGAAGTAAAATTTTGGCGTATTTCACGTAATAGTAACTCTTGTAATGAAACTGATCAATATATACTGTTCACGAAGGACAATTTGATAAGTTAAGTTAAAAATATATTTGACGGTAACGCCTGATATACCCCAGCTAAATCTTCCCATTTGTTTTTAATTTTCAGTATGCTTTGTATTTTTTCTTTTATCACAATACTATTTGAACCTTACTGTTAGCGTTAGCGTAAAATTTAACACTCAGTATTTTAATTTTTATTTGATGCAAATAACATTTATAAGATACGTTTTCTTACTTTATTAGCCAATAGATCTCGTAAATCTTAAACATCCCTGTTGTTCCACCACCCATGGTAAAATTTTCTTTGTTACCTGAACCCTCGGTCCTAAAAGGGCACTTCTCTAATTTATTGTGCTGTTTGTTGGAGTATTGGCACATCCTTCGACTAAATCAACGTCAGATTACGAGCTATAAATTTCGTCGGAGCAGAAATATAGCGATTAAGATTTTAAATGTATGAATTATTGCTGATTAATTCTGAACAAGTAATTATTGTAGAAGAAAGATGAACATTTTAGAACACTTCGTAAGAAAATTGAACACTGATTTTCCAGGGAGATAATTCAGTTTATAAATTATGTATAACACTGTATACATTATTAATAATGATATGCATTTTTCATCCTAATAAGTTTAGTTTGTCGGTAGGTACAGCAACGTACGTAGAGATTAATAATGAGATATAATGGGAGCGGTTAAGAAATTAATTATAGTTAAATATTAGTTAATGAAGTTACCGTTACATTTACGAGAACAGATTAAGACGCACCTTTACATGGTTCAGTTTTGAGTTGGAATTTAAATCGAAATGTTAGGTCTCTTGTTTTGAAGGATGGCATTTTAAACTGACCACTCTGGCGAATATTAAAATTAATTTGATTTTTACAATGGATTATACAAGGTGTTAATGAACTTATGTCAAAAATTTAAAGAAGCGACAAAGGATCAAAAACTGAGTTAACTGTCACAAACTTGTATCGGAAGCTTATGGTCATAGGGGAAAAAAGCTAAAAATGTGTTTAAAACTGTTTTGGAACTGCTGAAATACACGTATTTTATCGCTGCGAGTACTTACAAAAAATTCTGTAACACTTTGTTAACAGTTTGTAATACATTGTTGTAGTGATTGCTGTGCTGTTTTTCGATAGTACATTTAATAGCCGTATTTCCAAGTTTTCTTTTGAAAATAGCGCATTTATTTAGCAGTCGCGATATGCTCATAATTTATGGTGAAGCTACCGAAAATGCCTACAGAGCTTATCAAGTGTACGGTGCAAGATTTCCTGAACGTGCCCCTGCACCACGAACATTTGTTGCTGTAGCCTAGAGTTTTGGACATCGGTGAAGTACATCTGCGTCGACGTCGCGACGATGACCCAGAGCGACCACTAATAATCTTAAATGTCGAGGAGATGAGCACAGCAAATAAATATTTCGCATTCTGTTGTGTGGCGGACATTACCCATATCATATTCAACGTGTTCAAGCTTCTCCTGAGGCTTTTCCACTACGTCGACGATTTTGCGAATGATTGCTTCAGGAACATGCAAGAAATCAATTTGCAGCGCAAATACTTGTTACAGATGAAACATATTTCAGTTGAAATGGTGCAGGTAACGTCCATAACACTGGACTATCGAAATCCACACGAAATACGTCGCGCGGTGGCTTTGAACAACGGTTTTCAGTGAACATTTGGGCCGGTATGACACTTTAATGGGACATTTTGAATTGCCTAGACACTTAGACGGTGCTTCATATCTAGATTTTTTGCATAATCGCTTGCCGGAGTTATTGAAAGACGTGCCATTAAATGTTCGGCAAAATATGTGGTTACTGCATGACGAAGCCCCCACTCACTTTTTTTGAAGAGTGTGCGACTTTCTAAAGTTCGTGACATCGACAAACTGCGACATCGTATTGCCGAAACTTGTAATACGATTCGAGAAGACGTGGCAATGTCGCAACGTGTGCGAGCGATTTGGATACGTCGCGCTGAAGCTTGTGTGCAAGCAAATGGTGGGTACATCGAACATCTATGAAAATCAGCACTTCTCAGAAGGTGGCTCCTTGCAATGTTGAGGTAAGTCAGATTTTAAAATTACATTTTACTCAACACAAATCCGTATATTTACATCATTTTGATATAACGGACATGTGGTAAAAATATTTGACATAAGTTCATCAATACCCGGTATACTAGAAAACCTTAAGTATATTAAAATATATTGTTTCTATCTTTTTATGTCATATTCATCAAAATGTCATGTAACAAAAATTTATTTCTAAATTATCAAAAATACGAAAGCATTTCCTATGTTGTAACTTTTGTGGCAGACATTGTTATTTAATCGTTCAGTTTACTGTTTCACCATATATAGTACGCAATTCAATTTCAAAATAGCATAGAGAACTATCTTCCTTAATGAACCGTCATCTGTCTTGAGAGGCCAGCATCTTACTCTTAATAAAAAAGGTCTTAAATAAATGAATTTTCTGTTAATACATCCTCTACTGCCGTACGTCTTTATTACAGTGAATGCTGACAACACCACTATAAAAATAGAGGGCGGTAAGAACTTTTTCAGTCGTCCTTTTATATCATGGAGCATTCCAGGACACATAAATTGTAACAATAGATCACGATCTTAAGGTACTTTCGTAAGATTACCAAAGATTGGGACATTATATGATACTGTAAATAGTCTAGACCAGCATCTAAACTTTTCATTCGTTATTATTTATTGTTATCCCCTTTTCGAAAGACAGACGACACTGTATTTCTTCGAACACACCGAAAAAGTACCAGGGCTGATTATTATATGTCAACGCGTCTCTCAACGCTTACTAATTACTAGAAGAAAGTTCTTCTATTCATTAATTTTCTCTTAATGGTATACGAGTCTATATTTATTTCTTACCATGTTCATTTGTCTGGGATTCAGTTGTTTGTCATCAGGCTTCACTGAAATACTCCAGAAATAAATGTTTAATTGAAAAAGTCGGAATAGTTCTGAGAATTCCTGAATAAGATTTTTGTCATATCGTTATTCATAAGCTACTGTTTACACATTTTAGTTAAGTGAACAATATATAAAAGCTAAATTTAAGGTGTAATTGTATTCATAAATAGTATTTTGTTGTAAGAAGTAAATATTATCCAAAGAACTAAATAAAATTAGTTAAACTACATGTCATCGTCCTTTGTTTTCAAAATACAGGGCGCTAAAGTATTTTGCAACATCTCCAAAAGTAATCAATATATCGTATTGATATTTGGTAAAGAGGTCTTATATAACCTGGATTCATTAATTTTTAGGTGAGTTATGTAAATATATAAAGTGTTTGTTGTTTTTTATACAAAGTGATGATGTTCTTTTTAGTTGTACACAAATAGTACTCTTATGTTAAAATTCGCCAAACCGTTTCACTTTCTTTAAAAACCAGCAAAATTGTGAGTGCAGATAAATAATTTTCTCAGTTTTTTTTTTCATTGAAGTAAAAATTAAACGTTTAATTTTTGTTGACTAAAATATTTCATATTAAAAACATAAAAGTAACTAAGTCATTTGTTTATAAGTTTTTTTTACTCAATCACTACAAAAGGTATACAAGAGAAAGATTTAATAAAATTAAATAAAGTAATTGTCAACAAAGCAAAAAGAACACGATTATCTACTATTAAAAAAGAATTTACTATACGTGTCTTGATAATAAATTCCAATACACACATACTCCATAAGAAAAAAATGTTTTTAATTATGTTTAATAGTATTTTACTTGACATCGGAAACTTTGTAGCGATCATAAGAAAAAAATGTTTTTAATTATGTTTAATAGTATTTTACTTGACATCAAAAACTTTGTAGCGATCAAATAAATAAACAGTAGTACTCTACATTATGCTAGTATGCGGCAAAACACGTTGTACTAGCAGAAATAGGCTAATTCTGTGGTCAAACAGTGTGCCGCTCTATGCTCACAATACACAATGCTACTGAATTAATAAACACACATGCCATACACTCGACCAAACTAAACGTCAAACTTACACACGCGCATAAACGACAATGTAATGCATCACCAACGTACCTCAGCAAAAAACCTAGATTGTTCACCAGCATGCCAAGCCTACTGCGCAGGGTAGCTACATACATATCGAATAAATTGATCGATACGTAGCTTCAGATCAGAGGCAGACAGGTACATGTTATTATACAATGACAGTGACAATGATAGTGGGATTACTAATATGTGACATGGCTGAATTGGCTTCGCCATGATTAGTAAAAATAGCATCTATTAAAAACTTCGACTATTTTAGATGTTGAATGGTCAATTTCGTTTTTGACGTTTCGGGTTTCATAGTCATCATCTGTGTAATTTTTTATGAGAATATTGATCTATAAAAATTTTCTAATTGTATAAATAAAAACTTTCTCAAATTAGCATTTAAATGAGCTGATGTCAAAAAATCAACTATATTTCAATTCATATCAAAATAAAAGTTACAAGATGTGTTAGAAATGTATATATAGGATATATTTAAATGAAAGTGCGCAAATGCTGTATTGATAATCTTGAAATCAAAATAAAATAATTGAACCAAAAATATCTTAGCCCGAAGCTTCATTTATTTGCTAGTTATATGGGGTTATATGTATACGAAAATTCTCAAAAGATGTTTGATGTGAACCTGGGCTGGTAACTTAACCAAATAAGGTAAAAATCATGGAATTTATATACATATATCGACTAGTGAATATTACGAAAATACCATCAATTTATTTGATTTCTAATAGTATTTCAAGGGAACAGTCTCTTCCATTTTATTCCAAGGTTTTTTTAATTTAACGTAAACTTATTACACACATTGCACTATTGAAAAATATGAAATAATTCTAAAACTAATGAAAAAATTAACAGGAATTTTTTATTAAAATATACAATGTAATAATTAAAAGTACAAAATATTTAGTGACGCAGAAATTTGCCCCTTACACCCCTTTCAACTATTAAAATTTCTACCAATACTTTTTTCTCTTCTTAAGGATTACGTTTTATTTTAAATTATATTTACAATAAGAGTATTTATACACACTTGTTGAGAAACAAACGGTTTTAGAGTTTGTTTTTTTTTCCAACTGTGTAGTAAGCTTATTTTGAATTTAAAACAATTATTAAAACTTGATTTAGGTACTAATAAAATGAATGAAATGGGATAATATTTCTTTAAAAAATAATCGGAAATCAAATAAACTTAGGATGTACAAGATATTCTTGGGTTCGAAAATTTGAGGTTCTTAATGTCGGTGAATCCCAGAATCTAAGTGATTGGTTGATATAATTATATCCAGATTTAGTCCTTTTATCTTTGTTTTGTATATTTGTATTGTTAAGATACTATTTTTGTTCGTTTTTCAAATCCACCCTGTGTTTTTTCTAACAACATCCGCTTTTATTTAAAATATCGCCAACATTCCTATTTATACACTCTCCCTCAATTTACAAAAGTTGTTGAATGTAAAGACGTAAAAAATCAGTTTTTCAGTGATGTGAACGTATTTTTTTTTCTCAGTCATGTTTTGTATTTTGTTAACATGGCCACCACACAGGAAGTCATTTTAGCGTAACATTTTAACGTATTTAAATTTTATCAACGTGAAAGTCTTTTTATGCGGCATTATCTTGCATTAAAATTTACCTCGTTCTTGAAACACTCATCAAATTCAATTTTTTATTTCAAATTCTCGCCGGAAAAATTAATTAATTTGAAATTCTAATCCCCTCCGTAAAGTGTCGCTGAAGGATCGATCTTTCTCATTTAGTCTCACCCTAATTAGGGCAGAAAGCTTTTTGTAATGGACCGTAACCGAGGTCTATCTCTGTGCCTTGGCTTATTGTTGGCGTCGCAGGCGTTAAGACCATGTGCTGCTCTTATTTATAGCATTTGATAGCGTATCACACAATATCATGTCAAGCTCTCTCTACAACAGTGTCGAGTATTCAGCGCCAGCGCTTGAAAAGCTTTTGACGTGTCCTGTCTCTGCCGAACCACATGTTCGTCTCTGCTAAGTAATTGGTATTTCGTACAGTAGTTATTTCCATTTCGCAATTTCGCATGCAACAGTAGAAAAACTAGATTTGCAGGAAAATATGTATACAGGGTAAATCTTAAATGTGTACATATACAGTTGTAGGATTTAATTTGTAATATATGTAATTAATAGCTTTTTGCGAAAAAAATAGGAATAAAAAAATAAAATTTAAAAAATATATGCATGATGTTTTCTAGAAATCTTGTTGAAAACCGCTGACTTCGCTGTAGTATTTATGCATAACATAATTTGTTTTCGAACAATAGGCATGACGATTGATATTTGTCACAGGAGGAAAAGGTGATGTAAACATGACTTATTCCATGCTGAGCAGAATCTTTGCTTAGAAACCAGTGACCAGAATAGAGTTTCATTCACTAAAGTACATTATACCACATACTATATCGTACTATTCATGCTTCCAGGCTCGAACTCCGCAACTCCTGGATCTCTTGACAACTTGACAGTGTTTTTCTTATCTCAGAGAAAAAAGGTCCCTTCTGTTCTATTAGAACTTTATTTTAGAACTTTATTAGCCATTTTTAAGTCATTATTTTTTACCACACAGTTGATTAAATCGAAAGTATTTCTAAAACTCCTCATTTTAAAGTATAAAATTTATTGCTTGATCAAAAATTTCCGTGATAATGATTTTTTCATGACACTTTGTTCGCAACAGGACAAAGAAATTACAGCTTCTTATTATTGCCTTAAACCAATGAAATTGAATTGAGTGATAAAACAACTACAAACCCAATTTGTAGCTTTTATTTGTTTGTTAATATAACAACATTAAAACATACTAAAGATTAATTATTAAATTTGCATAAAAAAATTTGTAGTGTTTTGTAACTTAATGCTATTCAACAATGAAAGTACAAGCAGTCATTCACCATTGTTATCGACTTATCAATGATATAACTAATTGCTTAGATGATGCTTATGACCTGAAAATATTCTCATTGAGAACATCGACGTCTTCAAAATAATTTAATTCAAATTGATAACTGAATAATATTTGACTATAGTTTTAGCGTTATAGTGTTACTTTAACTCGGCCTAATACTTTTCGCGATCTCAGTGTTATTCTTGCTGAGAAGTTATCGTATCTTTTCATAGTCAGAAACAGAAAAGGTTTTGTCCAAATATACGCTAAAAACTTTTTTGTTCGATCTAACCTTAAATATTCTGGTGGTGTCTTTCCGCTTATAGGTTTTTCACAATCTGACTTATTAGATCGACATTCGTTGAAAAGTCTTGATTTAAGGCGTCAGTGCCACTGTATACTAAAATTTTGAAAAACCAAATTGACTGCCCAGATATTTTGCAACAACCTAATTTTTACGTTCCATCAAGTGTCAATTCAAGAGATGGAAACACTTTTATATTTCTACGCTACGTACAAATATATTTAAATATTCACTTATTTACACAAAACCACTTAGATATTTTCAAATCTTGTGCTACCAAAGTAATATTACACAGCTGATGTGTTTCTACAGTATGTTTCTATATGCAATTTTTAACTATTGATGTTCTCTTTTTATATTAATTACAACATAGTTTTTCAGCACACGTTTTTGCTGTAAACTTTTTATTTGTGTAACTCCTATCTGTCTGATTATTACTAAACAGAAGAAGGAAAGTGGTATGAGGTTTTATTTGAGCTTCCTATTAACAGATGACGTAATTAAGGCGTAGTATAGTACGTCACAGGTCCACCGAATTCGTTTCACTTTTACATTTCTCAGTTAAATAACGATCTTGCAAAAATAAATAAATACGGTTGAACCGTTTGTTATAACATTAGTTTATTTTATGGTAACATTTGAAAAGGTAGCAAATACTTCACTGGAAATACAATTATTAAAATTTATAGTCGAACTTGTTTGTCAGAAATTATATTGCTTAAACTTGAGGTTGAACGTGAAGGAACCCAAAACTGTTTATTATCACAGTTTCTCATTTTCTGCGCTACTTCTTCATGAAATTCTTTATCTTGTTGTAAATAAAGGTTGACATTTCCATTGCCTTTTATTGTTGTTAATTGACTATTGCTAAACGAGTTACAATAGTTGCTCATTGAGAGTGTCTTTCGAGTTTAAACTTTCTGTCGTCAAAACCAGCTCTTTTGCAGAAATCATTATTCACTTCGAGTTTTTGATTCGTGATTCGTGATCTTCGTTCGTGATTCTTCATATTAAATTGAAAACACTTATTTTAAAATGGGGTCCTAGATAAAAACAATTTGCTTATATAGAAGTAGGATGTGACCCATTTTAATGATGATCCCGTTTTTATGAATCAATAAAATTTTTTGATTCTATTGGTTCAAAAAATTTTCTGATAAAATACCCATTACTACTTCTAACTTGTAAAAAACTAGTACTTTTGCAGTTACTGTTTAGTTTAGTGGGGAAAATTCTTAGAAATATAATTAAAAATCAAATATATCTATAAAATTTCTGAAATGCTCAGTTGTGTTGAAATAATTTTCTGAATGGAGTCGAAGGGATCATCTCTTCAAATAGAGTTATAAGTTATACCTATACTCCTAATTTTTTTTGTCTAATAGTGAATAAAACTGAAATATTAATATCTTTTAGCAGTGCTTTTCGTTGTGACAATTTTATCTCGGACTTGTCCTAGTGTTTGCACATGTCTGCACCTAAATATGTATGTTGGTCAATACGATATATTTGAAGTAAATCTAAATACCATAACAAGTTCAAACTTTCTTAAGTGATTCTTATTGAATCTATGGAAAAACTTTAAGAATAATTTCAAATATCGTACAAATAGTTAGTGTACCAAAAAAGTTTTACAACATTGAAGTATATCGAATAAGATTTGGCTTGTACTCCGCCAGAAATAGAATTGGAGAAATAATAACATATCATTTAGTTCCACAAATATTAAGCCCAAAATGTTTGTCACATGTTATTAAAGTAACATGAGGAACTATGTTCCAATTATACGAAAACCATGTGCTTTTTCTGTTGTTTCCAAAACAAAAAATATCCTCAGAAAATTGTAAAACTTGTAT
Source organism: Anoplophora glabripennis (assembly GCF_000390285.2). Classification (NCBI taxonomy): domain Eukaryota; kingdom Metazoa; phylum Arthropoda; class Insecta; order Coleoptera; family Cerambycidae; genus Anoplophora; species Anoplophora glabripennis. The sequence continues at coordinate 190,728 of NW_019426074.1, forward strand.
TTTAAGGACGTACCTACTACTACTATTTCTGTAATTTTTTGTAGCTATGAGACCGTAATTAAGAATAACGAAGCATTTTTAGTGTTTCCTCCGGTTTCCTCCCTAAAATTAGATATTTAGAAATAATTTATTACTCACATCTTGCCGAAGATAGCAACAGCATGAGGGAATGAGTTATAGATTACTGGAAAGCCTATTTAGGACCACACAAAAGGATATATGGAAATCATAATTACTATTACTAACTTATAAAAATTATCGTTTCAGTTTAATACAGATTTATTCATTAATCAATTTTAGGATTATATTATATTAAAAAATTATAAAAAAAATTAAACTATATTGTTATGTTCATAGCTTCATTCGAAAGTGAGAGAAAAGGCGTTACTAAACTCGGTTGCAATTAATTAATTAATTAAATATATTAATACATTATTTAAATTGTGGTAGCTACTAATATAAATTTGCCAGGGAAACTGATTACATGAAATTTAATAAATTGATTTTTACTTTGCTCTTGTAATTGGTCGGGTTTTCAGGTTTTTCGGGTTTTAGCAAAATTTTAATAAATTATGAATGAAATGAAACATCAGTGTTCAAGCACATTTTCAGCCTAAGGCTAAAAAATAACGAAAATATAAAGAATAAACCGGAAAAATTCTTTAATTTATTGACTACCAAAGGATACATTCTGGCTTTTTAGCTTGTCAAACGAAAAAAAAAACGATCCCGTAGAGAACTTAATAATAAAATACTTAATGGGCCCAAGATAACAATCTTATACAGTCGGAGATATAATCGCCTTTCCTCTATGCATGCTTCGGATGCTGTCGCCTAGTCTGTTAATTCCTTATATTCTCCTTCCCCTCTAGTAAAATAGTAAAAGTTTTTTTTAGAGGCTTATAAAAATAGACACACTTTACGCTCCGTAGAATGGACAAATGTTACACATTTCGTCTAGGCCAGACCGAAGAAGCCGTTCAAAAAGCAGGAGGGTGCTTTGACAGGGCAGTATCTACCTTTCTTTTTATACTGTGAAGGTAAATGTATAGTTTTAGTGATTTACTGTGTTTTTTATTTTATTGACATAGTATATTTTTTTAAATGAAATTGCAAATAAGTGACAAATTTACGTGTTTTTTTCCTTTTTTCACTGCCCACGAAAACCGAGACGGAAAATTAATCATTTTTTGTTGTAGGTAATTAAATTACCTACAATTTAAGGTATCTAAAGTCATATTTCACCAATTTGTTAATTATTATAGACTAAAGATTTAACACGTAGAAACCAGTTTTCGAAAATTGCGCATTAGTATTGCAAAAAGCTATGGATGTTGACAAAATTTATGGAAAAGGCGGTCAATCCAAAGACCAACATGTGTGCCAAATACCGATACGATTGACCTTGAAATTGTTGCTCCAGGTACTTGTTAATTAATTAATCTCGTTCATTTTTTGCAACTAATTATTTGGTTACTAAACTTTAATTTTAGAAGTTAATGCCGTAGATTCTAATTAATTGATCCAAAGAAATCGATACGTTTCTTTGGATCAAAAGAAAAATTTCAAAAAGTTAAAATTAAGTTGCCCTTTACTACTAACAAAGTCAGACGTAAACAGCGTTATAAACAAATTGTCCCAGGGCCAGGCAAAAGCCGCTCGGGAATTCGCTCTTCTTACATTAAACAGAGCTTACTTTTACGGTAATTTAAAAAAAAGAAGTCACCTGTACCTCTTTGTTACCAAAATTTTAATAATGTTAATTGTTAATTAACTATTGCCGGGGTTTTGGAGACAATTAAAGAATGGGTTAAAAGTTAACGTTAATGAACGGCCTGCGCCGGGCCTGCGCATGCGCGTGAACGTCGCTTTCGATCGCGCGCGAGATTTTTGACTTGAACAATTTCAATTGGGTTCAATTATCTCTTGCGCTACCGAGGGCCACGCATACGCGCATGCGCGGACCTGGCGCTCCTTCCCCCCTCGGATAAATGGAAAAAATGCTACCTACCTACTATCTTAACAAGTTCAACTTAATATCAAAAAAGTCTAAAGTACATGCTCCTTAAAAGTAATTTTGAAAAATTTATCAAAAAGTACACTCAGGTTCAAATATCTCGGAAACTACTATATTTTCTATTTGATTTGACTTTATTATATTGCAAAAGATGTTCCACTTTCTAGAGTTCGAACCTTCGACATGTTTCTGTGATTTGATACCACTATGAAGAGAAATTTCAGAATTGAAGTCATTCACATCAACTTTCACTACATTTTTTACTGATCTTTCAAATCTTACAGACTTTTAATTTTCGAGGTATCAGCCGGAAAAATAAAAACAAGAATAGAAGATAGTAAGTAAGATGGTTTCTTTGAAAGTTCAATACTATTTAATAATTTCAATATGTCAGATATATTTTTTGGTAAGGGTACTTGCGATTTGTCTATGTAGGTATGTTTTTAGCATATCGTGACATTTGGTTGTAAAAAGCAAATTTAAATTTAACTATTTGATGAGAATTTAGACATTTTTTTAATTTGAATTAAATACATTAAAAGTTAAAATAATAGAGCTGCAATAAAAAATGCATTATGGAAGAAAAATATAATTGAATATTCTTATAAAATATAAAATGAAATTGGCATTCCGTAAAACTTCATTAACTTTTATATGAAACAGTTATAAGAGACTTGAAACTATTCCTTTTATTTTCATACGAAAGCCAGTCCTGTATTTCTAATGGAATGTAATAATGCCCTAGGGTCCACAATTTTATTAAATATATCAGTAGATATTTTTCTCAAGGAATTGGAAGGGCTGCCGCCCCAACATGTTATTACAGGGACTATCATCTTAATTAGAAACAGCCAATAAGATATTGTTTGTTGGTCTACGAAGGACGTAAATTACATTTTCGTTAACTACCATCATTTGTTTTAGTGGTTGTGTAACATTCCACGTAATTTTTATAGTTTTCCAAGTAACCAGTAATCAGCCACTTAGAGTTTTTTTGTATCAAATTAAACACACCCATAATTATTTACTTCATTTATCGGTTTGTGATCTAGAATAAAGTTATTTACATGGTTTACAAACGACAGTAAAAAATGTTTATATGTGTTGACGTTTCCAGAGACATATCGCTGTCTCGCAGAAGAATCTTTTGAAATAGTATACCGAATGAAATATTTAGGTGATGAAGATCGGAATCTTGGAAGCTATCAGAAGAAAAATTTAAATAGAGAAAGTTTTAAACCATTACCTTTTAGCTTAATAGCGCTTTAAGTGCGCTTTAAGTCTGTTCATTGTTTTCGAGATATATTGAAAAGAAAATTACACTTTATTTTTATGAATTTTTAAAATCTGTCAAAACTTTATTACAGTAACTAGTTACAAAGAAATTCACTGTGGATTTTTGTTTCAACGTTACGGTTTTATAAAACCAGCATCATTTCCATTGCAACTTTATTAATTTGTTTTATCTTTTCGGTACGTAATCGAAATTTGTTATGATTGTGTTATTTTTACAGACTACAAAAATTCGTAAAAATAAAAAAAAATTGTTCGGTTTCTGAAAAATATTTGGGAAACAAAGACAAACAAACAAAGCCGGTCTAGGAAACCATTAAGTCAGCAACTAAATGATCTCTCAAATGTTCGTAAATACTTTTTTCATTCTATAAATCTCTTATATTCCGAAAGCCTCTCTTTAGATCTGAGAAATATTACAGCATGAGCCCTAATAATCCTACACGTCTGTCTATACTCGTACATACATGAAGTAAAGAGCAGTACAAAGTGTCCCTTAACTCAGTGGCGGCTCGTGGCTTTTTGAGATGGATGGGCAAAGTATGTTTTCTCTCGTGTGTCTTAATATCATATAGGAATAATTGCACTCTAAGTTAGTCTAAAAGAGTTAAAAAAAACCTTAATAATTATAATTATCATTACCGAAGAATATTCAACAAAGCATCATATCTTTATCTATTAACTCGATTTACAAATTATTATAAAACGGTTTATTATTTCGTTTACTAAAATATGTTTTCTGGCATACCTATGCAGGGAAAAATTGTTCTAATGTTTAAAAAATCATTTAAAGAACAAAATTACAGCAAATAAATATACATACGGAAAAGTCTTAGCGTATACAACACTCGATGAGCATATGCGGGCTCACCCGGCTTGGGTCAAATATTGTGAATTAGTGAACGACTTACGTTGCCGACTACTCTCTAGTACTAGGTACCTATGAGCAGGTAAGGGACGGCGTTGTTTAGTTCAGCGGCCACGGGCTAGCCCGAATGTTATGTTGGTTGCTGCTGAGATCACGATTAAATTATAAATTTTAAACTTTGGTAGCAGTAAGTTTCAAAGGAGCTAATAATAATTAGATTTAATTTTATAAGAATAAGGTCCAATAATTTTTGTACATTTTAATATAAATATTAAAATAATTTTATTTATAAATATATTTTTGTAAAACACATTTTTTTAATTCTTCTGACATTTGGAGCACTGACCACCCTTCCCACCCCGATGAGCCGCCACTGCCTTAAATCCATTGCTAAACTTACTTATACAACATGCTTCTAGGACGAATTAACAAAGAAAGTTCAATGAACGAGGTTCAATTTTGGCTCCTTACAAAGATAATATATCAACTTGAAGATAGCATCACTTTTACAAATTTCTTTCTAAACTATTTAAAATATGGTATATTTTTTTAGCTATTGACAACCCATATTTGTATAGTCATAAAAGACGGTAGAAGAAAGTATATGGATTCCACATTTTCATAAGCACTTTGATAAAAAAAATGTCGAATTCATTTTTATATCTTACATTTAGACCCTGCAGCTTAAAGGGTGGAGTGGTGGTAATAAAAAATATTATTGAAAACATTTTGATATAGTCTACAAGTAACGTTGAGAAATCTATAGTTAAATAACAATTATTATTACCTAGAAGAGCACGTCATAAAAAACTGTGATCTTGACTATACGAGTAAATAAATGCTTCTAATACAACAGGAATGGCAACATCGTCATCTTTAATGTTTACAACCATTTATTTGCACATGAACATCATATCCTTCTTTGAAGTGTTATTCTTGGTAATGATTGTTAAATAATGATACGCTTTTTAACTTTACTTCCAAATTTTTCAAGGCCAATAAATTTCAGTTGCCATTAGCCTCTCATACTACTTTGCACTTTCTAAGAGATAAAATAATAAATAATTCTACTTTTTTATCATCATAGATTCCTCGAATGGTTGATTATTTTAACTTTTTTATTGTCAATTCCTGTATCAGAAGCTACGGATTTAAACCACAAAGATACAGAATTCTTCCCAGCTGACCAATTCTTATACCATTTAATTTGTTTCCTTCCGCTTTGGATTTAGAGTTACAATCGATCTTAATGTGATTTAATGTTTTTTTTATCAGTTTCTTGGTCAGATGGACAGATTTCTTTGAAGGTTGTCAAAATTTGTTATAGACCATTTACTATCTGCCAATATTTTGGAACCATTTTTAATAACCAGTTTTAAAAAAAGATAGGATTATATTCTTTGAAAAATTGCTAATGCTAATTCATATGAAGGAATATGAAAAAATTTGCAGATAAAAGATACCCCAAGTGGTTTATCCATTTGGGGTATCTTCATTCCTAATTTCGATACTTCTTGTATACGCTTCACCGGTTAATGATGAGGCTGTTTTGCTGTGGAGATCCGTATTATTTTAATTATACTTTGTAATTTTCACAATGTCTTCTATTCATATTGAAATGATAATCTTCTATAATGTTCGTTAAGCATTCGACAGTCAAGAACTTTTCACTGCAGAACTCGGTAAACTGTTTCCATATTGGTTTAGACTTTTTAATGTTTTTAGTTATTCAATTTTGACTACTTTTCGAATTCTGTTAATCTGGAATCTGGAATTCTAGAGAGGGTAGCTTAAAAAGCTACAGCACTTCCTCACATTAAGAGATCAATCTACCTGAGCCGTTAACCAACCTATTACAGAGAAAGAGGCAGTGACATTGCTCAGGAGGATCTCTCTAATATAGGCCATAGAAAGCCGACGGTCTCCCAACATGAATTCTCTTGACGAGACGGCAGTGCATTCGCATAGCACATGTAGTACTGTCTCGTCTTCATGTTTACAGCCCCTACAAAGAGGTGTTTCACACTTCCTCAAATTGTAAAGGAAGCATCCTTAGCCAACAGTATCCAGTTTGAATACCTGTCACCGGGTCCAAAAATTGCCCGATGCACTCCTGGCTAGCTTGTCAGCTTCTGTTTTGCCACTGCACCGTTCGTGTCCCTTAACCCAGCATACAGATATGCTGTTGGAAGCTGAGGCCACGACCAGTACTTGGTGGCATTCCCATACTGACCCAGTCGTAAGATCAGTAGTGCTCGTCTACTATCTATGTAGATTGTAATGGTTTTACCCACAGTGTGCCTACGAGCGATTTCTTTAGGGGCTATCGTTATACCTGCTAATTCTATTTGTACCATGGTAGCATTGCCCACTAATATCGGATATGCAAGGATCTAGATCTAGAATATATTCCATGTCCTGCGCATTCCTTCCGTTTTGATCCGTCTGTGAAGACGTTAATTACATTTTTGCGGGTGGTCTCTTAATGAGTACGGTGTAGGGTTTGCCAAATGCAAACCCCGTTCCATGAGCAACTCCTAACTTCTCTGCCTCCTACATCCGGTTTGGAACTAACGTTCTTGAGGCGAGGCATAGTTGTTGTTATATATACATGTAAACTTTTATTGTTTGTATTTAAAAGCAATGGAATGCGAGAAAAAGTATCTAGTTTTTTGTACCGACACTATCGCTTCCTTGCTAGCCATCAGTAGAGTATGTAGTAGGATTTTGAATAATAAACGGGGTTTAACAAACTAACTACGAGTTTTATTTCTGAAGTTGTTTTTGGCTATTCACGTTAATACCAAAACATAACAGTTGTCAATGCCACTTCTCTTAGATAGATATCCAGAGGTGGCAGACACAGCATTACCTTCATTGCTATGGTTGGTGTTGTTCGCATAGCTCCAGTTATGCTGAGACAGGTAATCCTTTGTACTTGACTGAGCTTTTGTTTAACTGTCGGCCACCAGTCTGATGACTTTTTCCGAAACAAGATAAAATACTACACAACAATATCGATTTTTTTTCTTGATCACAAATATTTTTGGAAATTTATCCCTCGTCTGCGACTCCTGAATAATTTAAGCAGTACTGACATAAATAGTCAAAATTATAAAAAATATAAACGCCTTCGGAATCTGATGAGAGATACAAAAGTATAAACAGAAACTCAGATTCATGAAATCAGTTGTGTGAAATTGATTAATTTGTTGTGTTTGGTGAATAAACTCAGTTTCCGAAAGACAAACAACACCCCACAGCACACTGGAATGCGCATTTTCAGCTGCTCTGATGGAGACGAAGGCTAAGTTTTGTAATAAAATGTTTCTAAGTTACCGCAATAAAAGTAACTTACAGTAACGCAACTTCCACAAAAGTTGGCCTATGTTGCTTCGGTGGATCCATGGCTTTAGATGTCTTCATTAAGTATAAGTATGTTAATTTCATGGGTTATTTGTGGCCGCTAATTTATTTGTAATATATCCTGTAACTAGGAAGGAAGGTTCTTTAGGACATCTGTTCGCAGAAACTTGTTTTTCTTATTATTTATTAATTCAATTAATTAATTAATTAACTGAGGAACGATCCCCGTTATTAGCAGAGGAACATTAACTGAGGAACGATTAGCAGAGTGTCTTGAAGGACCACATTATATCAAATGCTGTCTTATTCCAATTTGTTTATATTTTGAATTTTTGAATAAGTACAAGTTATTCAACCGTTGCAAAACGAGAATTAAGGACTAAAAAATAACAAGAAATAATACATGCAGAGCAATTTCGAGGATTCTCATAAAAATGTTCACAACACACCCAGCTTTCAGTAGCTCTCCTCAAACCCCATAATTGAATACCTAATTAATATCAACTCGGCGGTTATACGTCCCAATTAAGCGTTCTCACACCGGGAGTTCGTTGGGATGCTCTCGTGTAAGCTAAAACAAATGACAGGGTTTTGACGGATGAAGACCCCCGGGAGATAACTCGCGTGACTCCCGAACAAACGGACCACCTGGCCCGTAGTCGATCGGCCCTTTTCAACGGGTCAGTCACAAAAAGAAAAATCCGTTGTCAGGATTTAATAAATCGAATCAGAAAATCTTTCCGTAAAGCGCACAGTATCCTGTACCGATTTTTTGTTGCTCCTTGACAGAACTAACAAACGATGTGATACGGGTGTATTTATTTTGATATTCTTCGAAACGAGGATAGAGAATTTCCGCTTTAATGCTTAGATATTCTAATCTCCAGACTTGTTAAGAATATTGTTTCATATCTATTATTTATTATTATTGTTAGGTCTTTGCTGTAAGCTAAATCAAATTAATTCATAATACATAGCTACTGTTTGATGATACTAAATATCTAGATATGATACACAAATAATGCCCTTTTAATTCCAAATATCGTAAACGACAAAACAAATGGTTAAATCTTCTTCGGCTGTTTCTATACAGTGCTTTCGAAAAGTAACGAATAAATTAATTATTTTTTAAATTGAGAAGTTTTCGAAAAAATCCCCTGGCACGTCGATTTTGTTTTTAAAAAAGGCACTTTTTGACATACGACCCATATTTGTGACGTCATCGTTGTTCGAGATATGACGTCATCGACAATTTTTTTAAATAGCAACCCCCAATTTTGACCATGCCATTTGAAAGAGCGTGTCATTCTACATACACAGATCATGAAAAATTATGGTGTTACATAACAAAAATTTCAAGAAAATAATGTTTGAAGATTTTAAAATTTAATTTTCACAATACTGAAAATGATAATGATTATGTAAAAATCGACTAAATGGTGCACCTCCCCATTATGCAACACCTGTCCGTGCTTATTTAGATGAGCTGTTCCCGAATCGTTGGATAGGGATAAGGGGGCCGATTGAGTGGCCAGCCAGATCGCCTGATTTGACACCCCTAGATTATTTCTTGTGGGGATACTTAAAAAGCAAAGTATACGTTACTAGACCGGTTAATTTAAAAGCAAGAATTCGTCACGAGATACATCGTATACCTCCTGAAGTTATTTATAATGTCCAAAAAGAATTCATCATCATCATTAGTCATTATCATTTTCAGTATTGTGAAAATTAAATTTAAAAATCTTCAAACATTAATTTCTTGAAATGTTTGTTATGTAACACCATAATTATTCACGATGTGTATGTAGAATGACACGCTCTTTCAAATGGCATGGTCAAAATTGGGGGTTGCTATTTAAAAAAATTGTCGGTGACGTCATATCTCGAACAACGATGACGTCACAAATATGGGTCGTATGTCAGAAAGTGCCTTTTTAAAAAACAAAACCGACGTGCCAGGGAATTTTTTCGAAAACTTCTCAATTTAAAAAAATAATGAATTTATTCGTTACTTTTCGAAAGCACTGTATAATAATGTAATATGTGTTATACTCGTAAATCCAAATATTTGTACAAATAAGACAGTTACAACTTACTAATATTATAAAATGTAATTGAAGAAAATTAATTATTTTAACATTTGGAAAATTTTCATAGTGAATATATGTATTGAACACAGCATTATAATGAGCGAGTGAAGATTGTGTAAATTCATTACAAGTACGGAGAGTGTGTAGCTGAGACTATGCGCAAGTTGCGTGTAATTTTCGGTAGAAGGAACGCCCCGAATGAAACAACTTAGAAAATTAGTTGCCAAATTTGAGCAAACAGGTTCGGTTGCAGACAATGCAGACAATCAAAAAACAGGCTCGCCACGTACTGGCCGTCGAACCGTAAATATTGCTACGGTGGATGATAGTGTGGCCGAAATTCCTATAACCTCAGTGTGCCATCGGTGACTGCAATTAAACGTTTCACAAAGCACAATGCAGCGGATTTTAACAAAAGATCTACATCCATTCAAGATTCAGCTAACTCAGGAATTGAAACCAGTCGACCATTTAATGCACCGGACATTCGTTGATTGGATGTTGGAAAATCTACAGGTGGACGGTGATTTTGCTAAGAACATCATCTTTAGCGACGAGGCGCATTTCCATTTCAGTGGATATGTGATGTGAGCAAGCAACACTGTCGAATTTGTGGCAGAGACCATCCAGTGTTTCCAACTCTTCGGAATGGAAAAATTATACAGGCTGTTACAAATTCGCTTCTCACTACCTCTAAAAAATCAAGGCTAACATGATTAATTTTCGAAATATTTGAAAAAAAAAAAAGAAATTTTGGAAATCCGTTTTTTTTTCATTTCAGCCTTGTTTGAGGTGATATTGAAAAAAGAAGTTCACTTTCTCATGGTCACTTTTTGCCCTCTATCGAATGGCATAATCAATTTTTATATGTAACGTTTCGTCTTTCCAGGACCATCATCAACTTCACTTTTTTAAATACGGCCCTGGAAATTTTATTACATTTTTTGCAAGCTTTCATGACCCCTCCTACTGTACTGCGTCAACCCCAACCAGATTCAGACGTTTTGTCACGAAAAATTCATCTTCAGTGTATTCGCTCCAAATATCAAAAATTTTTATTTAAATTTCTTTGTTTATTGAATTATCGTACACTCTAAGTGTCGCGTCGTTGGACCCTGTGAAATTCATCTAGTTATTTAAACTATTACCACCACGCAAAGAGGCAAAATAATCAAATTTTTTTTGGATAATTTTTGCTCCGAGGGCATTCTAATTTTGGTAAAAAAAACTTTGGAGTATAATAAAAGAACGCACCAAATTTCATTATTCTATAGTTTTCGCAAAATAATAATTATTTGAAAAAAATTTTGAAAAAAATTTTTCGAATTTTCAAAATGTTGCAGTCTCAAATAAAGCATCTCGATACTTGAAAATTTTTTCACATAGAAAAGACCGCTCAACCTTTCAAATGGTTTTTGAAAAATTGAAATCGGTTGATTAGAACGGCCACAGGAAATTTTTAAAGTTAACACTCTTTTTTTATTGTTAAATAATTATATTGCATTTATCAATTTGCAATTTAGTTTGTTTCAAAAATTATAATTTTAAAGTACTCGGAAAGACGCTTCTTTAAAAAAAAACGTTAAATTCCGTTTCGTTCTCGAGATATAAGCGGTCAAAGTTTATCGGCATTTACCTTTAATTTATAAACAATTTAGCAATAATCTTTGATCCAGTGGCTTCGTTTTTCCAAGTTCTAAACTGGAAAAAATTTTCATATCCATAAGTCATAAGGCAACATGGATAAATCAGCGGAAAAGCTGTCGCTCGCACGCGTGAAAAGGGACTCAAAATAGGAAAAGTGAGGGAGGGGACTTTCGCTTCCAGACTGAATTCGGAGGTACGAAAAAAATTGCATTATCTCGGCTTCCAATAGACCAATTTCGTTTTTTTTGTCCGATGTCACGAGCCAAAGAATTCGAATATCGTAATGCCAACTGTCTAATTTGCACATATTTTGTTATAAACAAAGTTCATTATTTATGCATTAAATATACCTACTATGCTATTGCATTTTTTCAATGAAAAAATTTGTTTACGTACCTATATGTATATTTCAAAACTCTGAATATGAATGTATTTAATTATAATTATTACAATTATTTAAATAATTTTTGTTATTGTTAAACAAATTAAACAATTTTTTTTATTTGGAACTAAATTTTTTTGTTAAATACAAATAGTACTTTAAAATTATAATTTTTGAAAGAAACTAAATTGCAAATTGATAAATGTAATCTAATTGTTTAAAAATAAAAAAAAAGAGTGTTAATTTTAAAAATTTACTGTGGCCGTCCTAATCAACCGATTTCAATTTTTCAAAAACAGTTTGAAAGGTTGAGCGATCTTTTCTATGTCAAAAAATTTTCGTTATCTAGATATTTTATTTGAGGCTGTGTAACATTTTGAAAATTTGAAAATTTTGTTTCAAATAATTATTTTGCGAAAACTATCGAACCGATTTTAGTGAAATTTGGTGTGTTATTTTATTATACTATAATGTTTTTTTTACTAAAATTATAATGCCCTCGGAGTAATTAAAATATTTTTAAAAAATTATCCAAAAAAACTAGATTATTTTGCCTTTTTTGCATCAATTATTGCTATTTTGCAATATCGGTAGTAAATTTAAACATTTTTAACTTACAGTATATTGTGTTAAATTTAATTCTAAAACTTTTTTCCTCTTCAATATTCTTCCATAATGCATAGGTTGCAAGATAAAAGTAAAAAGCTCAAATAAAATAGGTATTTTTTTAAATTTTTTAATTTGTAGTGAAGGTAATCCAGAAAAAAATTGCTTGCCCTCTCTTACATCCTCCTCAAAATAGATCCGCCCTGGTCTATGTGTCCTCTTATTAATTTAATATTAATTTATTTACGATTTCATAAAACGGTCGGCTATGAGCTTGCAGTTTTATATAACTTAACTTACAAAGTAGATCATGTACTGGTAGTTACATGTTTCACTTTTTGATTAGTTAAAACATAATAGAATCCACGCAAGGATTCCCTCATAACGTTCGTGACTACCAAAAATAACGACCATCAGATTAAAAATTAACAATTGCATGTACCTACTCACATGTAACTATTTGATAGTTTATAGACTGAGTAACTCATAAATAAAAAAATGAAATACTGCCAGTATAACAACATTTACACAGTTGAAGAGTTATGTTGCTATGTTTTTATGTGACGCTTGATGTAATGAATAAGAGAAGGATATAAATCGGATAAATTAATTTCCCGCGGGGTAATTTATGATAATAAATGTTTTACGTATAATGTAGATATCATTCTAAAGTCATACATAATAATTTATGCGGAAACTACCAACAACTGGAATACAAAGAGTGGAATGATTTCAAGTCCACAGACATATCTATTTCAAATATGAAATTTTGTATTCGTTTTATGTTTAAATTAACGGAAATTTAACACCCAGACACAACGCGCTTGTAAATTGCTTTGATTCATAAATATGATTACATGTCATATGTAATTCCAGGAAGTCTAATGGACTTTTAAAATAATTTGAAGCTTGTATGTTTGTGTTATCAATACAAATAAATTATATTTTTTGGTACTAATTCTGAAAATACTAGTTGAAAGTGGATTGTTAATACCTTATATTTTCTTTACTGGGAATGTAGGATGTTTTAGAAAAATGAACGTAAAAAAGGAAAAAGATACGTAAGACACGCAGTTAGAAAATACTTATTTTCTAATATATTTTGAGCAATGATCAGAAATGAAAATGATCAACAAATCTTTTAGTTATGTAGAGCCTTCATGAACGATTACAAGTCACGTGGCCGGTGTTGTTTGAAACAGTATTTTTATTTCCTTCGCGTTGGCGACAATAATATCAAAGTTACGAAAGAACACAAAATTGCAGTTCACCGGTTTGTGATTGGTGTAATTTTTCACGACCGTTTATTCATCCAATCAGCACTCGCATTGTATCGAACGTAGGCGCAAAATGAGTCATTAATATTGATGACGCCAAGATTTATTAATTTTTAGTTGACATTACCAACGTGCAATCTTGGTTGCCTATGCTCGGCGGTCACATGGCTTGGAATCATTTATGAAGGCTTAAACACAATTCTACAATACTAACAGTATAACAGGATGTTCTAATTGCATTATCTGGCGATAAGAATTTTCTAGATATGTATAAAATGAATTATGATTATTTGTAGAGGTGTTTCATTTTTTAAAGTTTGTAAAACAAATGACAATTATGAGCCTCATTCATGGGCGGGTAAAACTTTCATTTTTCATTCATTCTTGTAATTGTAATATCTTGTTCTAAATACACTCGGCAGAAAAATTAAGAGCTGAAAATTTCCAAATTTTTTTTCGTGATTTTTTAGTCTGTAACTTCGTGAGTAATGCTCATATGGAGAAAAAAAATCATTTTCAAGCATGAAGATTCTAGTTTTGAAATCTTGAGATGAAAAATGTTTTCAGCATCACTCTCGGCGCAGTCAAAAGAAATAGTGCAAGGCCAAAAATTTTGTATTTCAAAACTGCACATGTGCAAAAAAATTCAATTTTGAAAAAATAATCGTTTCAAAATTTTTTAAAATTTTTTTGCGTCCTCTTTTTTACAATTTTACATTGAATATTTCAAATGTCGAGAAAAAAAATTATATGAAATTAAAAAAAAAAGTTGAGTGATTTTTTTAAAAATTTTCTCTATACGACCATTATTCACGAAGTTACAGCTTTCCAAAAATCACTAAAAAAAATTTTTTTTGCTGAGTTTAGTTGCAACAAAATGTCACACCAAAAAAAATATATGACATTTTACATTATGGTTTGTAGCTGTTATTTTGTTCTATATGTTAATAGAAGAAAATATCTATGTAAATCTTCATTTATTCATTTTTAGTCGTTTTGATAACTTATATTCAAATAACCAATTTCGACTTCGACATTTTGCATCGCGGAAAGTAAGCATTTTCTTACCCATATTATGGCAGTTTTTCTTATTTTCTACGAGTAGGTAACGTTTGACCTATGCACTTCGAGACACTTTGTACATATAGATAACACTTCAACTCATAATAAGAACTTTGCAGTAAAAAGAAAGTGAATTAAGTGGATATGACTTCCAAAATATTATTTTTATATTAATGAGAGTTTTTAAAATGGAAAAAAGTTGAAAACCGCTTACAGGACAAAGACAGTTTTTCAGAATATTTCTGGAAAGAATTCGAAATCATGGTATAGTGAATGAAAAAGAAATAAAAAAATTATGTACGTATTTATGTACTTCGATATTATGTATTGTTCACTATTTTTAAATAAAATAAAGTTCACAAAGTTTATAGAAAATAGCAATTTAGCTTTAATTTTATGGTGATGGTTGCAAACAACTAGCGTTACAGATCTCGTACAGCTTCTAATAAAAATAACCATTATCATTCCGCAAAATTGTTTTCATGTTTTTAAACAAATTCGATCGATTTCCATACGTCTCTTACTTTTTAATTCCTCAACTTCCAGAATTTCAAGGTTTTGAATACCATGGAACAAATAACTGTAAAATTATTTTTAATTACAGTCGTTGTAACATTCGCTTTCATTTTATAATATATACAAATTCTTACTGGTGAAAATCGATTTAAAAAGACAGTTATTATCTTTCAAACTCCTCGTAAGCACGTTTTTAATTACATGGTTACCCACCGACAACCTCAGTCCGTTGTATGAAATGCATTAATAGTGACAATTTGTTCTAATTACCCCGTTCTTGGTCTGCACATACCGACTGGTGAGTGTCGGGTTTAAGGTAGTTCATGTTGGTACAGGTTTTACCAGCAGTACCAATTAGTGACCACCCATGAAGAGATCACCAACAGGCGTTGATGATACCAGACGCCAGGGCTTTCAGAGACCAATAATTTAAGTAGTTTAATATACCTGTTGTAGGCTGTATCGCTTTCGTATGCATCTAGAACAGAACACGTAACATCATTTAAATATATCCTTTTAAATTTTAATGTGGAGTTTTCTTAAAAATTATAAATCATTTACTAGGTTCTAATCGACTATTAACTATTTTGTTGATTTCTCTTAGTTTCCGCTATTGCAAATTGTATTGAAGAAAGTATTATTTATTCCGTTTCCGAGATTTTTTTATTATTTGTATAATCACTCTTAGGTATTTATCATAAAGTTGTCTGACTTAAAATATGTATATAAAATATACTGCATGTTAAATAAAGTTCTTAAAAATAATATCAGAGTAGTATTTTAACACAAAAATTGTCCGACTAAATCACAATACAAGGGCAGACCAGAAATTTCATGTTTGCGTGCATAATACAATAAATAAATTACTAAGTGATTACTAAGTAGAAATATAAAAATAGCAATATTTGTTATGTGACAAAATAAATTCCTGGTTTAGATTAAAAGTCGTAATGGTGTAAGTCAAATGATTGAATTTTAATATATATTTTTTTCAGAACTTTCATATACTACACTGCAATTACGTTGAACATATTAAAATTATATAAATTGATGACTTAGACCTCCCAAGTTTTCAACAACTAGCTAAATTTATCACTATAGATGCTAAATATTATGTACACACTGAAAAAACAATTACTTTCTATTAAAAGAATCGGTTGTTTTGAATGCAGTTAGTTTACATTTATGCTAGTTACATTGAGATAAACCAGTTACATTTAATACAAGTCATTTGATTTGTTTGAATTAAAAAAAGAAACAGTTTGCAACAGATTTGTCTATAATTAACAAATTAGATTTAATATAACCATTTATGATTTTAGAATATTTGTTAGGCGAATTAAAAGAATAAATTTTTAATACAAATTTATATTCGTTTTTATTTAATANAAGTTTATTTATGACTTTTGAATTAAACATTTATAAACTGCGTTATTATTACCAGAACGTTTTGGCATCGCATCCTGTCACTCCTTATTACTGTCTAATAACTCACACGAAATCTGGAATCGACTGTCAAATATATTATTTTCAAGCGAATTCCGCTTTTTAACGGCAGGACTATGAATGTTATCATTATTTTCTTCGGACCCGCTGTCGTTCGCTTCCCCCACCCTTCACGTGCCCCGGCTCGCCGAAAAATCAAACGACCCACTGACTTTTAACATATTTCTTATGCACTTAACATACTTACACAAATAAAATATTTTTATCTGGAAAGTACTCGGGTTGTCGGTTATGACAGTACTTTTGTTGTCGCTATCCACCTAATTTGTTTAACAATAGGCCGTCAACTTTGACAGTCTGTAACTACGTTGTTTTTCAATGAATCTTGACGATTTTTTTTTAACTTAAAGCTCTATTCATAAGCTTTCCGAATATGTAATAATATATAACTATATCACGCGCGTGCGTCGTATATTTCATTTTGCGACTAAGGCTAAAAAATAAAAAAAAATTCCAGGTTGCAAATTTGAAATTTAAAAAAAAATAGATTTCAATGTTTATTATGGAACTGCCATGAAAAAAATCAGTGCGATTGTGGAAGATACTCAGGATCGTCCAGACCAATAATTAGTTAATTTGTTTATAAGGCCATAACTTGTAAACTATTCAACTTACCGATTCCAGATTTCGTGTGAGCTATTAGACATGATAAAGAATGAGAGGATGCGTTGCCAAAACGTTCTGGTAATAATAACGCAGTTTATAAATGTTTAATTTAAAAGTCAAATAAACTTCTTCAGTTTATAACTTTTGATTTAATCAATATTTTTTGGCGCTTGAGGGCTAGTTTTGTAGGTCTTTTGAAGACGAGAAAAAAAATACTATACTGTTTTGTCGTGGAAACGAACGGAAATAAGTTATAAGCGAAAAACGTTAATTTACGTAAAATAATACAATTGACCACCCTATAAACAATCTTCCCCCATTTTTATGACTGGAAACTAATATGTTATTGTACATAATATTTAGCATCTATAGTGACAGCTCTTTTCCTGGCCTATCAAATAATATAATTATATTAATTATTATTATACATACATTTCTTTACTGCTAAACTCAAAACAGATAAATTGGGTGCATATTAATAAAGTTTCAAATTTGATTACTGATACTTAATAAATTTCATACAAGCATGAGTTTCATAATAATAATAAATTTACATCGACATCAAACAGTTTATATCAGATCAAACACAGGTTGGTATGGAGTTGTTTGGATAGTTTTAATAAGAATCAGAAGGATATACCTAATCCTGACATGAGTACGATGGGGCAACACGATAGTTGTGTTTAGGAGGAATTTGTGAAAAATATGGTAGAGAAATTATGAAAAAAAGGTTATGGGCAAAGGCAATTCAAGAAATTCTCAAAAGAATCATTGAAAAAGATGACGACAGGTCGATTCGAGCAAGGCTCAACAATCAGATCAATAAGGGTAACTGTTTATGACTGGGTACCAGATCAATAATAATTTTATTATTATTGGATGTCACATCAATAAGGATAAAAAGTGTGAAAACTATTTGGACATTGCAGAATCAAGAAACATCTTAGTAATATTAATTTGGTAAATGACAATTTTGTAGGTTCTGCTAGAAGCAAAAGGAGGTTGGAGTCCATTTGTTGTGTTAGCATGAAGGCTTTGCTATCCACTGTTCACAAGAAAGACTGTCAAAACTGTCAAATATATCAGGTAATGAGTTCACAGTAGTTGTGATTGAGAACAATGACAGTTTTTTAATTTAAATTTAATTTAAGGAGCCCTAATAATGATAATACGTTTTCGGAACCTAATAAATGATAAATTAAAATTATAAAAAATGTAAAATATTTATAATCTTATTTTAGATTAACTGCAAATTTAAAACATTTCAAATCTTGGTAGATACCTAATACTTTTTATTATATTTTCCTCTTAATATAGGTACCTATTATATATCTAATTCTCCCGTTTTATTCCCGTATTTAAAAGGTTTACGTTGTGTGTAGAAAAATATATGAAAACAGCGAATTCAGTTTCTTGAGGAACTTTTTTGTTATATTGGTAATGCCTGTATAATGTAATGACTTGCCACAATCTTTTATAAATCTTGCTAAACGCTAGACACAATCTCTTGATTTTTGCCATTCCACGAAAAAGCTCAAACTTGTCCAATAAAAGTTTACAACTCAGAAGTTTACCACTTATCTTTCTTTCGGGCTATGGGACAAATCCGAGGTAAAATAAGTATTGGGTTATAATACGTTATAAGGAAACGTTGGAACTAATCAGGCCAATTTATTTATAAAATCCACTTATTTGTTAATAGTAAGTATTAATGATATTATTCGAAAAAACTGCAACGGAAGTACATTTGAATTATATTAACCAAGATTACTTTTTATTGCTAAGGAGACCAAGATATAAAAATATTTCCGACTATTGTGAAACATTACTCCTGACCGATTCACCAAAAACGATATTTGTTAACTTTTTTGGGTGCTTTATATAAAAACAATGTCTAAATGAGGTTGAAAATTTAATTTTATCAACCATCTTCGAGTATTTCAGTTTTCGCACAGTACAAAGTAAATATTTACCTATATAAAAAACGGCAAAATTTAAGCTGGAAGAATATCTCGACTAATTTATGAAGGCAAACAATAAATATATAAGCATATAAAATTGCGCGTGAAAAAAATTACTTCGTTAATTTAAATTTCAGATATTTTATCAAGTGTAATTAACAAAAGATAAATCTAGCCGCTCCTTCTTGATTTATTCTTCAGCTTTTTTTCTTGTCTCATTTTTGTATTCGACTTTCTTTTACATTCTTTTTAGAATACATCCCTTTATAAAGTCGCCTCGACAAAACTCAGTCTCATTAACAAATAATTTCTGAATAATTTACTCTCTGATTGTTCTTTTTTTTTCTATAAACGTTGAGCAAATACCTACTATCTCTTCAAGCCATTTATTATCCGCAGTTAAAAATTTTGTAGACTTATTTAAGACAGTATTTTATCTACAACTGTGTCGTAAGTAAAGAAAGTTACAATATTTTAATTGTGTTAAGTTATCCCACGTACCGTCGTGCAGTAATATAAAAAATAAATAAAATAATAGGTTAAAATGAAATATACACATCAATCTCTACACATCTATTTTAATTGAATTGTTATGTTCGAATTAGTGACACCCTCTATTTTAATATACAGGAGATCGCCGAATATCCTGCTGCCGTTGATTCGTAAATTTGAATTGTTTTTTCAAATCCACTGATTTTTGCTCTATTTTAAACAATGTCAAAAAAACCACTGATTTTCTTCGCTATTCATATTTTTCTGACACAGCGAACGATATCCATCCCGTGATGTTTCTAGGCCAGTCATTATAGCTTTTTTTCGGGAAAAAAAAATACTATTAGAAGTTTCTCTGCGGAATATTGTTCAGAAACGTGTTATAAACAAAATATCAAAAAATCAACTCGAGACTAGTTGGGAAACTTTGTTAAAATAATGGTCAAAATTTCGAAAAAGTAGTTTTTCGACTGGCGTAAAAAAACTGTTATTCATAGAGAAAAAAAGATTTATACAAAAAAGGTAGGTATTAAATAAATCTGTAAAATAAGACAAGTCCGATTAAATTCCGATAATTTGTTTATGCGCAAGAGATCAAAAATGGTCGAAATTGTCCGCTTTTTTCAATTGCTAATAATTAATGCAATTTTCATCGCAGACACTTGTAATTCAGGATTTTTGAGGCTTTTTACACCCTTAATAAGTGGTAAAAATTTCAGCCCAAAAGCTTCATTAGCTTGGCGTTGGCGGAATTTGTTATCTAAGAAGATGCTATTTTCAATTCATTTTTCCCAAGCTCACAGGCGTTGTAGGGTTTCGATCATTAGTTGTTTTTGTACCTAAATAGTTGTATTGACATAGACATTTACCGAGAATTTAGTTTTTCAAATTTAATTTGTTTAAAATTGACTTTGAAAAAATGTTAATATTTATTAAATTGTTAAGCGCGCATGCTCCGCCTCGCTCTCCCCACTCGTTCGCTAGACCAAGTAATATAGAACGCATCGCCGCTATCTTCTTTTTCGCAGTTAAATAGTTGAATTCACCTTAATGTTAATGTAAGACATGAAAATATAGCTCTTAATGTATACTCTCTTCAAATTTCGGCTCTTAATATTAATAATTAAGGTCACTGCGATTAAATAAATAAAAAAAATTATCTCATTTTCTAATCAACTTACAACGATCTTTTTTTAAAATTCGAAGAAAACTAAAGTATAGAGGTTACTATTTTATTTTATAATAATTACCTATCTTAACAATTTAATAAATATTAACATTTTTTCAGTCATTTTTAAACAAATTAAATTTGAAAAATTAAATTCTCAGTAAATGCATATGTCAATACAACTATTTAGGTACAAAAACAACTAATGATCGAAACCCTACAACGCCTGTGAGCTTGGGAAAAATGAATTGAAAATAGCATCTTCTTAGATAACAAATTCCGCCAACGCCAAACCAATGAAGCTTTCGAGCTGAAATTTTTACCACTTATTAAGGGTGTAAAAAGCCTCAAAAATCCTGAATTACAAGTGTCTGCGATGAAAATTGCATTAATTATTAGCAATTGAAAAAAACGGCAATTTTCGACCATTTTTGAGCTCTTGTGCATAAACAAATTATCGGAATTTAATCGGACTTTTTTCATTTTATAGGCTTATTTAATACCTACCTTTTTTGTATAAACTTTTTTTCGCTATGAATAATAGCTTTTTTACGTGAGTCAAAAAACCACTTTTCCATAACTTTGACCTCTGTTAAAACAAAGTTTCCCAACTAGCCTCGAGTTGATTTTTTGATATTTTATTTATAACAGTTTTCCGAAAAATATTCCGCAGAGAAACTTCTAATAGTATTTTTTCCCGAAACAGGCTCTTTCATGTCTATAATGACTGGGCTATTCAGTGTTTTTTGCAAATACAGGCAGTCGATTATATGTTACATATGATTTGATGGTCTCCACGACACGATGACATTTAACTTCATTTTGGTCAACTTCTCTTGAGTTAAATCTTAACAAATAATAGAACAAATCATACCATACCTTCATCATTAAAAAATCTGCTGATGCTTCTATAAAGAATCTACCCACCCCATCTCTACTAAATACGCTGGTTTTCTTTTGTATTCAACAGATTTCTTCCTAAGAAATGTTATTAGTCTAGGATATTTTGAAATATTTACGTTCTCTTTCACAATCAAATGAGCTTTTCAGCATTGAGCCCCAAAGTGTAGATATTTTGGTTTTAAAATTGTCAGCGAATAAACGATTATTATAATATTTTCATTAATTTATAGTACTTTTTTCCGGTACACCATTGCATGAAACTGTTGTATTCCTTTTCATAGGTAACCTTTTTTGTGCTGGGTGGAAAATAGGTATTCCTACCTCCTGTGTTTTTGTTATGTTTGCAGATGTTTACTGCGCTTGAATTTTAACCGCCAATAAAACCAAGTATTATGATCTACATAGTTGTCCAGATGTCCATATTATTCCCAACAATTCTTCTTGAAACAAAACGAAACTATCCAAGTTTAAGAAAAAATTTGTCCAAGCCAAGTACAATCCAAATAAATGTTTCATTTTTCCAAAGGACCCCGCACAAACCTTATGGAAAATGGCTTTCAGTCAAAATGGCTGAAATTGAAATATGATATAACTCTCACCTTCCTGAGCAAAAGTTGTCATGGGCCCAAAGCGATCCTATGTGTAGGTTTAAAGATATAGAGCTTTGAAGCTAACGATTTCATAGCTGAATATAACTGCAGGATAGGTGTATTTCTCCGTATATACAGGGTGAGTTAGTTTTTTCTAGACAATCTTTAACAGGAGATAGAACACATGTTTTTAAAAAGAAAAGTTCCTATAAAAATATGTCGTAGAAGGCTTCGTTTCCGAGATACCGGATGTTGAATATAATATTTTTTTTCTCGAATATTCATTATATCTAACTTATAAACGAATGTACCACAACAAACACTAAAAATCAAAATAACTCGGAAACGTACAGGAATTTCGAGACAGAAGAATGGACATTATTTTTGTTAATCTATATGTAAATAATGAAAATAACAGTTTTTTTTAAATAGTCATTGGCGTAGAAGTTCTGTTTAAGGGGTTGAGCACCCCCTCCACTCCGCCACTGTGCAGGTTTTTGAACATTTTTATCGCTTGTTTTATGCCCCTTAATTAATAGGCATTATCTCCCAAACATGAAAAAAATCTAAGCATTCGTNACCCCCTCCACTCCGCCACTGTGCAAGTTTTTGAACATTTATATCGCTTGTTTTATGCCCCTTAATTAATAGGCATTATCTCCCAAACATGAAAAAAATTTAAGCATTCGTTTAGCCAATTTCCATAAGGTTTGTGCGGGGTCCTTTGTATTTGGTATAAGAGATGGACTACATTCCTAAAAAGAACATACTGTATGCATTATTTTTAGATTCAATTATAATGAATAATCTTGGTGTGCGCGCATCTTATTTTTGTAATTTGAGGTTATAAACCAAACTTCTGCTGCACCTTGAGAACAATTATGTACGGAATGTGTTCACATTTCCCTCGTTTTCATTTTTATTTCTTTTTGTTTTATTAGTGTTTACTTATGTTTTTTGGTAATATATTTAATATTTATAACCACTAATTTGCTACAATGTTTAAACGACTCGACCATCGCAATTGATAGTGGTCAGTATGTTGATATCTTGATTTTAGCAAGGCCTTTGACAAAGTACCCATTAAACGTCTCTGTTCTAAACTTGAGCATGCAGGTATTAGAGATGATCTTCACAAATGGATTGTTGCCTTTTTAAACAATCGTTTTTTCCGTGTGAAAATAGGAACTGACGATGACGTCTCGGAATACTATTCTGTTAAAAGTGGAGTTCCTCAAGGCTCAGTTCTTGGCCCATTACTATTTCTTATTTATACCTACAGCAGATCTTCCTCAAACATTGCCGCTTAAATGCTCGCTGTATGCTGATGATACAAAGATTTATGGGATTCCCATTACTGATTATCAACTACAGCAGGAAAGCTTGATTGCTGTAGCTGATCGGTGCAAAAAATGGTAAATATCGCTGAACTCCAAAAAATGTGTAGTTTTGCACTTGGGGTAAGAACAACCCAAGATTACATTATCAAATTGGTAGCATTCCATTGTCAAAAGTGGACAGGCAAACTGATCTTGGTTAGCTCATATAACTACTGCTTGCAATAAAGCTAAACGCTCGTTATTTTTTTTTTCAAAAAAATATTATCTACTCCCTCAATTGAAACTACTACTCGTAATTGCTTATATAATTCCTACATCAGACTCATTATCGAGTATGGTTCAGCTGTGTGGTATCCAAATCTGATAAGAGACCAATCTCAAATTGAGTTGTTACAACGTGCCGCCACCAGACTTCCCTATGGTGTTTCTCGGCCTTCTTATGAAGAAAGACTAAATATCTTCAAACTAATCCCCGAAATCAAAAGGCTTAAGCGTGACGATCTGATCACTACATATCGCATTCTTCATGGCACATATTCCACAGATTTCATTTATCATTATTATCATATTCATTTATTTATATTTTCAGATCACATTTATATGTGTTATCTACTCATCCTCGACTTCGTGGTCACAATTACAAGCTTAGCCGTCAGAATTATACTACCAGATGTAGGAAGTTTTTTTGAGCAACCGTGTGTTTCATGACTGGAATTCTTTACCAGATATGTGACCAAACAGTGTTGTAAGTGCTTCTTCTATAAATTCTTTTAAAAACAAACTAGATAATGTACTTAATTTTCAATGATTGTACCTGTTTACATTTGTATTTTTTTTCGCTCCACATGTTTGTTATTCTCTTTTAATCTGTAGTATTGTACCAATAGTACTGTTTTATTTTATATTGAATGCTTATATTTTATATTTTTTTTCATATTGTTTTTTGCTCTTGAGTTTTATAGGTTTTTACCTCTACTCTTATTATGTTAATAATAATAATAATAATAATGGACAAAATCTTTCGAGATGAATGGATAGGGCGAAGAAGACCAAGCCACCTAGTTCTCCAGATTTAACTCGTCTAGATTTCTTTTTATAGGGATACTTAAAATGTAAAGTATACCAAAATAGACCACAAAATCTAGATGCATTAACAGAACTCATTTGGATGGAGATGGCACAAAAAACTCCGGAAGTTATAGATAAAGTTCGAGAAGAGTCTACTGTTCGCTTTCCTCACTGTACTATAACTTAGGGTCGTCAATTTGAAAATCTAATGATCTATTGTCACTTGGGTTGTTAAAAATACATATTTTTGTTGCAATTTAAATTTTTTTTCTTTCGCACCGTTCAAAACCCTATTACGTAAACGTATTAATATGCCTGAATATAGAATTGCAAGACCTTTCAAAAAACTATCGCATGACTGACATTTGTATTTTAAAAGCATCGATGACGTCGTCACTATCACACAGATGACGTCTTATGTAAAACAAATATCTCGTCGAACGTTTGTTTTTTAAATAAAAATTGACCTATTTCAGGATTTTTGTCCAAATAAAGTCACCGATTTACAAAATAACGAATTTATTTCTTTCATTTGCACCACACTGTATATACTTAATAGTATCGGGCAGGATTCTAATAAAAATACAATCCCGACCAAGGCCTAAATCTTTCTATTATTCTCCAGGGTGGAATCGACTTCAAGACATGATTGAATGCCTATGTGGCATTAATCCTTCCACCATTCTTTTACACCACGCTTTCTTTCNATTGTAGAAAAACGCTCAGACCATTAATTTATTTAAATAAATTAATATATGTTTCTAACAATAACATTTTGACATAGTTTTATTAAGGGAAGCATAAGAATACACTTTATTCTAAATTTTTATTTCATTACAAATTTTTCTAGATGCTGTACGTAACTTTTATCGATATTTTTTGTTTTCATCTTTTCGTGACTTTTTTAGAGTACCTAAACTGTTTAAAGTTGACATGGAACTGAATTAAATCACTTGGCTTTTAAAGAAATATATAAATAACCAATAGCTATTGTAGTAGGATTTGGACCAGATTTTTTTTCTGGGCAAGTATTTATTTTATTTCATTTCAAATCAAGATCCAAGCTACTCTAGCAAAACCGCCCTGTATACTTATTAGTAAATTTTATTACCTACTAATTCTTTTAATTTCATGCTCGTGCTTTTCTGTAATAGGCCAATCATTATAGCTTTTTTCGGGAAAAAAATACTATTAGAAGTTTTTCTGCGGAATATTGTTCAGAAACGTGTTATAAACAAAATACCAAAAAATCAACTCGAGACTAGTTGGGAAACTTTGTTAAAATAATGGTCAAAATTTTGAAAAAGTAGTTTTTCGACTGGCGTAAAAAAACTGTTATTCATAGAGAAAAAAAGGTTTATACAAAAAAGGTAGGTATTAAATAAATCTGTAAAATAAGACAAGTCCGATTAAATTCCGATAATTTGTTTATGCGCAAGAGATCAAAAATGGTCGAAATTGTCCGCTTTTTTCAATTGCTAATAATTAATGCAATTTTCATCGCAGACACTTGTAATTCAGGATTTTTGAGGCTTTTTACACCCTTAATAAGTGGTAAAAATTTCAGCCCGAAAGCTTCATTGGTTTGGCGTTGGCGGAATTTGTTATCTAAGAAGATGCTATTTTCAATTCATTTTTCCCAAGCTCACAGGCGTTGTAGGGTTTCGATCATTAGTTGTTTTTGTACCTAAATAGTTGTATTGACATATGCATTTACTGAGAATTTAGTTTTTCAAATTTAATTTGTTTAAAAATGACTGAAAAAATGTTAATATTTATTAAATTGTTAAGATAGGTAATTATTATAAAATAAAATAGTAACCTCTTTACTTTAGTTTTCTTCAAATTTAAAAAAAAAATCGTTGTTGTAAGTTGATTAGAAGCTGAGATTTTTTTTTTTTATTTAATCGCAGTGACCTTAATTATTAATATTAAGAGCCGAAATTTGGAGAGAGTATACATTAAGAGCTATATTTTCATGTCCTACATTAACATTAAGGTGAATTCAACTATTTAATTGCGAAAAAGAAGATAGCGGCGATGCGTTCTATTACTTGGTCTAGCGAACGAGTGGGGAGAGCGAGGCGGAGCATGCGCGCTTAACAATTTAATAAATATTAACATTTTTTCAGTCATTTTTAAACAAATTAAATTTGAAAAACTAAATTCTCAGTAAATGCATATGTCAATACAACTATTTAGGTACAAAAACAACTAATGATCGAAACCCTACAACGCCTGTGAGCTTGGGAAAAATGAATTGAAAATGGCATCTTCTTAGATAACAAATTCCGCCAACGCCAAACCAATGAAGCTTTCGAGCTGAAATTTTTACCACTTATTAAGGGTGTAAAAAGCCTCAAAAATCCTGAATTACAAGTGTCTGCGATGAAAATTGCATTAATTATTAGCAATTGAAAAAAACGGCAATTTTCGACCATTTTTGAGCTCTTGTGCATAAACAAATTATCGGAATTTAATCGGACTTTTTTCATTTTATAGGCTTATTTAATACCTACCTTTTTTGTATAAACTTTTTTTCGCTATGAATAATAGCTTTTTTACGTGAGTCAAAAAACCACTTTTCCATAACTTTGACCACTGTTAAAACAAAGTTTCCCAACTAGCCTCGAGTTGATTTTTTGATATTTTATTTATAACAGGTTTCCGAACAATATTCCGCAGAGAAACTTCTAATAGTATTTTTTTTCCGAAACAGGCTCTTTCATGTCTGTAATGACTGGGCTATAATGGAGTAGACCTGTGTCTACAATTTAAATTAGAGAAAAAGTGTTTTCAGGATATGCACTGCCATTATGTAGGTTATACATCAATACCTGACATGATTGGGTCGTATGTTTTTCCGCGAACACCATTGTTTTGGATTCCCGACAAATTTGACGTGAAAACAATTTACCACCCACTTAACCAGACAGAGTGTGTGTTTTAAATAGATCGCCAGTCATTTAAACAGACAGGTGTCAGCCTATCTGTGATGGATTTGTCTGGGGCACGCAAGAACTCTTGTCTCTCACAGGTAGGCCTGAAGCAGTAATCGCCGTCCCAAATAATAGTTGTAAATATTTCCTTTCAGGACTATTTTGCGTATGATGAGGGTCGAGTATACCGGAACCGGGAAAAATTTGGATTTTAATCAGGACCGCCGACAGGAAATTGGTTTTGGGCTGTCATTTCTAATAAGCTATTAGTGTTAATTTCGAAGCGACGCTCTCTTCGCTTGAACTCGAATTAGCTAACACTTAGCAAGCAATTTGCTACGTCGAAATGGGGCTTAATTTTAGTTCGGGGTAACATCGTTTCCCTGAACTACTATAACTATTTTAAAATAAGGATCCCATTATGCCTACATTAATAACGCACATTTTTCTGAAACTGGACCATTGAAACAAGTAGTGACACACTATAATGAAATAAGTGCACTTTCTGTTGCATATAACAAAAACTGTTTAGGTTAGTTTATATATTTATAAACAAAAATATTAAATAATAACAAACTTACGTAAATTATGATTCTGATTTAGTTCTTGTGAAAATTAAAAACGACACATCTTATATATAACAATTAATATACAGGGTGGCCAAATGAAAACGAAACAGAGCCATTTTCAGGAACTGCGTCAAGATTGTAGAAAAACGCTCAGACCCGTCGATTTTAAATTAAAGGGGGACATTCTTTGCTGGTATTTTGACTCCGCCACTTTCACCCCCGAGCAAGGGTTAAGCATCCCCAAAATATTTAAATGGCATGGGGATTGAGTAATATTTCTTTTGAAAGCTCTTACAATTCTCTTTACAACAGACTTTAAATTTTATAATTCCGCCCAATACTTATTAAGAATTTTGATTTTAAAGTTGAAACTTAAGTACAAACAATTAGTAACGGTAAAAATGTCAGTCATTCGAGTTAAGTACGCCAATTTAGTATTTCTTGCGTTACATTGATTTTTGGCAATTTGTTATCACTTCCGTAAAAAGAACACAATTGTACAAAACAGAAATGAACAGAGAATGAATACACACAGAATGAACGTAAAATTAGTGGAATCCAAATTATTTTCTAGTATTATTTGGAAGCGTTGGTTGGTAGTTTATTTAATTGTTTTTGGAAATTAAACACTATGGTTTATTCCATTGCGGAAAGGGTAGATATCATTTCGCTTTACTTTATGAACAATAAATGTGCGAATAGAACAGCTCAGCTATTTAATGAACATCAAGATCGACATGTCAAGTATGTTCTAGAGTTAGTAAAAAAATTTCAAGAGACAGGGAACATAGCCAATAAAAAAGGAGAAATTGAAAAACTATAGTTAATGAAGCTAGTGAAGTTGCAGTTTTGGGACAAGTTCATCTTGATCCTACATTAAGTATTAGGCAGCTGGCATCGGTGTCTGGGATCAATCGAACTAGCATACAAACCTTCTAAAGAAGAAGAAATTCCATCCATACAAAATACATTTAGTCCAGGAACTTCATGAGGATGATTATGACCGCCGTTTGCAATTTTACGAAATAATGAGTGAGCGAGCAGGGAACGTTCCTTTTTAACATCTGTTTTTGTGATGAATGCAGTTTTTTCTTGAACGGGACGGTAAATCGTCACAATTGCCGCTATTGATCCGATTCAAACCCAAGAGTTTTTCACGAGGTGCACACACAGCAAATGGAAAAATTAAATGTATGGGCTGGAATTTTCGTTGACCGGCTGGTGGGTCCTTTTTTTTCTACCTGGTAATTTGACTGGCCAAATGTATTTGCAATTACTGGAAGACGCTATTGACCCTGCCTTGACTGATATTATTGAAAATGTTCCAGAGTATGATGATCATTTGATTTTTCAACAGGACGGTGCTCCTCCGCATTATGCGTTAATTGTCCGTCAGTATTTGGACCAACGTTTTCTACGGAATTGGATTGGGAGAAGAGGCAGCATTGAGTGGCCTCCACGATCACCGGATTTATCGCCCCTTGATTTCTTTTTGTGGGGATACCTAAAAAGTAAAATCTATAAAACACAGCCAGCGTCGCTGGAAGATTTGCGTCAAAGAATCGTCGACGAATGCCGTCGAATCACTCCGGAAATGCTTCGGAATGTGCGCGAACGTTTCGAACAAAATCTTTATTCTTGTATGGAAGCGGGCGGTCATCAGTTTGAACATTTAATCAACTAAGTGGTAAGTAAGCGACTAAACATAATTTAAATTTTAAAATGTAAATTTTTTTCAAAGTATTGGGCGGAATTATAAAATTTAAAGTCTGTTGCAAAGGGAATTGTAAGAGCTTTCAAAAGAAATATTACTCAACCCCCAATGCCATTTAAATATTTTGGGGTGATGCTTAACCCTTGCTTGGAGGTGAGAGTGGCGGAGTCAAAAATACCAGCAAAGAATGTCTCCCTTTAATCTAAAATCCACGGATCTGAGCGTGTTTCTACAATATTGACGCAGTTCTTGAAAATGGCTCTGTTTCGTTTTCATTTGGCCACCCTGTATATTATTTTAATTAATAGAAAACATAGCAACAAAAAAATTAATAGAAAGTATATAAAAAACTTATATCTGAAATTCATTAACTTTTAAGAACAATTAAGGAAATATTAAAAATATCAATATTGCACTGTTGATTAATTAAATTGTTATACATTATACAATGAGAGACTTTCAACTCACAATTTGATCGATCTACATTGAGGAATAGAAAACATTATATTAACATGTCTGTTATACTGTGGAGCTGAAAAGATATAAAATTGGTTACTATTAACTAGTCCATCATTTTTTTTTTTAATATACAGCTTACGCTTACCATATAACAGAATTGTGTTCCAAGCCGTTAGATCAAATTGCAGTTTAATGCAATCATCAATTGAATTAGTTTGTAGATTAGATAATATATGGCAAATAATCTTAAGTCTTGCGGAATTCCTGACTTTACTTCAAAAACGTCTCAACTGCAATTTATGTGTGAAATGAGCAAGAATAAACTGAAACCAAAATAATGCAATTTATGTCTACCTTATCAAAAGCTTTCGCAAGATCAGCATAAATTGCATCCATTTGAGAATTTTTATTTATATGGGTCAGTTGTAAAACTAAAATTAAATTTCTAGTTGTTGATCGTTTGGTTATAAAATCATATTGTTGCAGTGACACATAAGATTTAATAAGATGAAATATTCTCTCTCTTTTCTCATTAAATATACAGAGTGTTTTCGAAAGTGGAATTTTAATCTTAATCTTAGACCTAGAAGATTTGTTCTCATTCATCGGGCCTCTGACAATTGAAAGCTATACAAAGACCGTGGAAAGCATACCAAAAGGGCTCGACCAGATCAATGTATGTTACAAATCGAGGAAAAAGTTTTCTACATTGTCGTCGAGGAACCACCAACAACTAGCACGAGACAAATTTCTCTATGAAAGCCAACTGTATTTCACTATTTTATTTTGATATAAATAGATAGCTATACATATAAATTATACCACTTTTAGGCTCACCCCGTATAACGATGGATTATCAAAAGAGCTTTCCACGTAGATACAGCTAGAGAAGAATCGGGAAAAATCTCATTCAACATCAAATACAATATTACACTTCTAATAGGGCACACAAGATAGTACTTAAAATATTTAATAATGACAAAATATCCATTTAATCATAAAAAAAAGTTTAAAAAACGTCATTTTGTACTGGTAACATACAAATAAAGCTTTATTTTAAATTATTTTAAAATTTCACGTGTATAATTTACCTTATTTCCTGTTAATGCAAATTTTTTCGCACCATTAAAGTTGGTCGTTACTTGAATATTATATTCGATGTAGATTTGTATAAACAAATCTGAATTTTTAAACAATGCAATTATTTTATCACACAACTATGTATCGTCTGAAATTAAAACTAACATAATACATAAATATAAAAAAAATATTTTAAAACGTAACGTCAATTGTAGGAATAGAAAACGAGCGAATGGCGTGATCTTTTTCGCTCAAGGGTTTGTTTCCTTGATTTTTAAATTTCTTTTTATAAGTGGCAAATTCTCATAGACTTATAATCCAGAAAACATATTACTTTTCTGAAGACAACGTACTTGGTTATATTATGAGGCATTTCTAGATATCCTAATGCACACGGCTTGACCACAGATTTAGCCTATTTCTACTACTACAAGGCGTATTCCTCAAAGTTTCCGGTGTCTATTAATTATATTTGATGATGGAAAAACGATAATTATTGGTATATAAAAACAGTACGTTGGTAAATATATTATTTGAAGGTGAACCTAAACATTACATACAAAAATTTGTTGAAATACAAGTTTACGTAACCTTACGAAACTATTGCAGGAACCAAAGTAACAAAAGCAATTATCTATGTAGATACACACGAGCACCAACTGTAATAAACCAAACAACAAACAGCGATAATGCATTAATAAACAAATCGGCTCCCTGTGAGGAAGCTTCGAGGAATTCTCCTATGATGCCACTTTAGTGCAACAATACACCGTAATTTCAAAATATCCGGTGTCTAATTCAGTTCTCTGATTTATTCTAATGCGACCAGATTACGTATACACTTCTTGATTTATCGTACCGAATCGACGAAACTACTCAACCGCGAACCGATCCGAAATATCTTGAATGATTTGTCGCCTTGGACCAGCTCCATCCCGTAAATCTTTTTAGTGAAATATTGGACCAGAAAACTTCTGTCTGGAACTTTCTATTTGAAAGCTATTTGTCCATTAGCGAAATATATTAACAGACAGCTGATTGTGCAAATAACAAATCGAAACAGTTTGTCTAGCGAGCAGTTCGGAGAACAATCAAAATATTGCTAAACGTGAATGTAGAAGGTTACATGTTTTTTTTTATGTAGTAATGATACAGCAGAATCTTGTAATAGAATCTATTGTTGATTTTTATCAGTGTAATTAAAACATATGGAAGTTGTATCAATTCTAGCTGAATCTTTTACACTACCATATTCTTTTATCGGTAAATCTTAAAACAATTTACAAGTATTCATTTGAAACCATGTTAAAAGTACGTTTATCTGTAACGAAAATTGTAACGTTGAATATTATTATTTACTCTTTCGTAAATGCAAGCGTTTTCCAGATATTAATACACCTATAAAAGACAATTGATTTTACTAAAAGTGACTAATATTAATATAAGTGGGCTGGGCGGCAGACCAGACTATCCTGCTGTACTTTGTCAAGTCGGTGTAAAATCTCGGAAACTGTTTTCTCCAGTAGTTTCTTAATGTTAGGGTGAAAACAATGGAAACAGTAAAAACAGGAACTGACTTTAAATTCAGATTCATCGGGTCATAACACTATAGGATACAATCCCCTGATCAGCGTTCCAAACTACTTTTTTTGTAACCCCTTGTAATTAGCGGGATAATTCAGTAACGATCGGTATCAATTTCCCACATTGACCCAAACCAACTTTTCTCTGTGCTCTCAGTTTTTTTGGAATAATATTAATCTGTGGAATAAGATCGTTTCCCCTTGTAAAATTCAATTTAAAATGTTACATAAGTATGTATTATTTATAAAATAAAGTGAATTAATTGTAAGTTTTTTATGTGTTTTTCTTGTTTAATTGGAAAAATCTCGAAATGATGACAATGATGACTGCATACACCGAAGTAGAGGGGACAACTTTTCTGTGATAGAGAATCGTAGAAATAGTAGCCATCTTCATTAAATAGGATACTAAAATTACACACTTACACTGGATTTAATCGCAACGAAACGCCAATGCAAATACTTCACTATCATTCATTTCACTTTGTGTTCTTGGACTACACTCTGTCGTGGTAGACCTACAATTGGAACCCCTAAGCCTGCCTTATTATTTCTATAACTGGCGGCAACGAGGTATATAATGTCTATACAACAACCCAAAAAAACATTATACTTTAAATAATATATCAAAATCATAGAACCAATTGTGCATTTACATTTACAGTTACTATAGAGTAGTGCTAATAC
Source organism: Anoplophora glabripennis (assembly GCF_000390285.2). Taxonomy (NCBI): domain Eukaryota; kingdom Metazoa; phylum Arthropoda; class Insecta; order Coleoptera; family Cerambycidae; genus Anoplophora; species Anoplophora glabripennis. The sequence continues at coordinate 224,520 of NW_019426074.1, forward strand.
ATGAACATATGTATAGTGCCCACCTCATCTTATATTATGTACTTCTTTTCTCTATAAAATGATAGAAAAAAAATTGAAAACGACTCCATTGCGGAGTACCGAAAGCACAATATAACTTTCACAGAACTTCGACTCTTAGGAGACCTATTCTTTACATTCATTTTTAACCTCACTTTAAGCAATTGGAAAGAAAACTGCTTTTTCATCACTCAGCAGTTATCAAAATGCGCTACACAGTATTAACTTCAATAGGCTTACGTTCTCAGTCATGTTATCGAAATAAAATGATATATAACGATATCACGCCAAAGAGCATGTGTTACACTTTCTGTTTCATCAAACAGAGGAATGCGGAGGATTTACGTAGGGCCTTGGTGCTAACCAATGCAGGGATCTATTGCATCCTATCCATACTCGTATGTGGAAGAGTAGTGTAGAAAAAGTTACAAACAGTTCAAAAGTCACAAACAGTTCAAAAAACATGCGGAGAAGCACCGTCGTACATGAAAATGTTTGCACGTATATGTAACGAAACATCATATATCAAGAAGGGTATTTGTTAGAAATTCTAAATAAGCGGCATCTTTTAAACATGGAGATAACAATTGATCCAAATAAGATTTCACTGAAATCCCACACCACACATTCACTGAATATAGCTGCTGTAAATGCAAACAAGTAGGTAAATGTAACAACGTAAAGATTAGCATAAGACCAATAAGTGAGTGGTGCCTTTTGTAGAGCAGCATTTATCTGTTAAGAGTACTTGATGCAGAAACTAAAGACATGTGGCTGAAAGTCATTTACTACCGTAACATGTGCCATAGAGCAGTATATATTTGAAATACTCAATTCACGTGCAACATTGCGAGTACTACGGCTCAGGTTCTCATTGACAATGTATAAAATGTCTTGCTCCCTATTTAAGACAAGTAGCAATCTTTCTTGTCTGCGACCTTCATACGTTGAGTTAGCTCTACCAATGTTTCGCAGTTTTGAACAGTGTTTTACACTTGTTTTTTGTCATATCGGCACTCCCCATATCCGTTAATTCTTGATTTGATTAAGGTATTTTGAAATAAAATAACATAAATCAATCTACAGTCGATAAAAGCAAGTAAAACACGTTCACGACTGCGCTATGTAAAAAATCACACTGAACTTGACCTAATTACTGCATTGTAAACAGTGCGTTGATCAGTGGAATAAATGAGGCGATGCAGGGTCGGCTCGAGTTTCACGTAATAATTCTTGGTTAATTTTCTGGAATAATGGCACTTTAGACACAGGTTGAGTAATGAAATGAAAATTGTTTATTTTCACATTCTCTCTTACCTATTTGAGGGAACACACTTTTTTCAGAAATTCTCTGGATAAAAAACCAATGGTATATTTTCTTAAAGTAAAATATATGTAAGAAAAGACTTAGGTGTCGTTGTTATGTATTATTTCTCGTTTTAAATGGGTGAAATTCATTGCTAAAATTATTGGTCAAATTAAGTTCAATGAGACATTTTCAATAATCTTTTTAAATATAAACTTGTCAACTTTTGGTAATGTAGATGCTCACTCACTATAATGAATATTCTGGATTCAAATTATGTATAACTGTAAATAGGGTTTTATATTCTGCCCTTAAAATTATATCCATCGTTTTGTATAATACTTTTATCCGTAGAATTGGTAGTTAACTGAGAACAAATAAAACATCAATAGGGACTTCAGCTATTGACCTCAAAATTGGTTCTCATAACTATGTCCCCATTGTTCATCACGTATCGCGTATTATGTTAAGGGACATATTTCTTTCTGGGTCAAAACGAGAATGTGAAGAGACCATAGAACACCGTAGTGCATTAAGTCAATTATAAGCATGCCAGCGGCGTGCTGTGTTTTTAATTATGCAAAAATCTCCAGAACGGAGTTCTTGGGTATGCCGTAGTTTACATTTTCTCGGTGGTATGCGGGCTCACAGGCAAGGAAAAGAATTAATTTGCATTTTGTGGGGTAATTAACATTACTTCTGGATCATTAACTAAACGTATCCTTGAAAATTTAAGTAATTATCGTTTCATTGTGCCTTACAGACTTTCTTGGCGCCCTGCGACATAATATAAAGAGATTATTTGTCGGTTTTACAAAGATAGACTGAATCATGATAAAAGTAGAAAAGAAAAATATTCTATTCAATTCTTGTGCTAAATTTAGATTTTTTTTATTCTTCAACTTAAAATATTGAACTACACCGTGTCCACCTAGTGGGCGTAAGTCCAATATCTAGGTGAATAAAAGATATAACTTATTTTTTTCCTACAGAGTTGCCTACTTTCCCGAGCTGCACAAAATGAAAATATATTTGCATATACAGGTTGTTCAGTTTTTCCTGGGCAGGTACCAACTTAATTTTTTTTTAATGGAAACCTATATTTTTTATGGCATTATCGAATTCTACGTGAAAAATTAACGGGACTTTATGTTATGATCCCTATTAAAATATTGATAGTTTTCGAGATAATCGACTTTTCATTTTTTTTTCTTATGTTTCGTCACTTCTAGTAGTTGACATAATTATGATTGTATGACAGCTAGAAATTATTTTTTTTTCAGTAACTGTAGAGTCAAGATGGCACTCTTTCAAAAAAGGCATCAAAAGTTGACCTGCGATAAACAGGGGGCAATAAAAATCATGCCAAACCTGATAATTTAAAATTTGAAAAATCTCGACTTTTCCAAGTACTTAGAACACCCTGTGTTTTATGATCTCATTTGATTGTAGATCCTACAATTTTTTAATAGCTTTCCCTATACCTAAGTTGCGTAATTTTTGCAAAAAAAAAACATTTTTATGTAAAATACCGGATTTGCGCCCGTTCCTTTGTCAGGAAAAATATTGTAAGGGTATTAATTTTTATTAAATTTATTAATTGTTATTACGCTATTTAAAATAAAAATTAATAACTGAAAAATTTAGATATTTGAGTTTAATAAATAAGTCTTTATTTGTAAATAAAATAAAAAAAACCATAAAATCGCTACAAGTGATTAAGAATTAGCAAAATATGGGAAATGTTTGCTAGCAGCACGTATTTACAAAGCAAATAATCCAAATTTACAGATTCCCACTGTTTTCAAAATGTGAAGGAAAGGTTTGAATGAACAGCAAATGCGAATTATGAGAAAACTACCAGGAGACAAGAAAGTAACAACGATAATATTTAGTTTAAAATTATGGTGTCTGCTGTTGAAAATCCAAATATTAGTGCCAAAAAAATAGTAGTAACCCTGGAGATTTCAAAAGCTTGACAAATAAAATATTGAAGAAGTTTCATCCGTATCATATTGAAAATCAAGCACTGTTACCATACTTAGGAAACTTATTAGTGAAATTGGAGATTAAAAAATTTGAATGAATAGAATTTTGAAAAAAGAATACTCATAGTCGCAAGCTAACTTAAAATAAATACCCTTACAATATTTTTCCTGACAAAGGAACGGCAAGCAAAAGCAACTTAGGTATAGGGAAAGCTATTGTAGGGTCTACAGAAAGGCATCTAATGAAATCATAAAACACAGGGTGTTCTATTTGAAAAAGTCGAGATTTTTCAAATTTTAAATTATCAGGTTTTTCACGATTTTTTTTGCCCCCTGTATATCGCAGGTCAACTTTTGATACGTTTTTTGAAACAGTTACTGAAAAAAAAAATTTCTAGCAGTCATACAATCATAACTATGTCAACTACTAGAAGTGACGAAACATGAGAAAAAAAAATGAAAAGTCGATTATCTCGAAAACTATCAATATTTTAATAGGGATCATAACACAAAGTCCAGTTAACTTTTCACGTAGAATTCGATAATGCTATAAAAATTATAGGTTTCCATTTAAAAAAATTAAGTTGGTACCTGCCCAGGAAAAACTGAACACCCTGTATATACAAATATATTTTCATTTTATGCAGCTCGGGAAAGTAGGCAACTCTGTAGAAAACAAAATTAAGTTATATCTTTTATTAACCTAGATATTGGACTTACGCGCACTAGGTGAACACGGTGTATATCTTCGTATAGACGTTTTATGTGACAGTTTATAATTAATATTTGTTTATACAGTTTCTGCAAGAGAATAAGTGCAATATGATTTTTTCTTGATAAGTCATTTTAATTTTGGCTAGTGATGTTATTTATCATTCTAAAGAAATATTTAAGAATTAAAAAAAAAACTAAAAATCACTGGCTCAAGACAATATTAAAAGTGAATAGGCCATGATTATTTTATGAAAACATAAATATTTTGTGTACTTTGTGTACATACTATTAAACGCGAACATGTGTATTTCTTTTTACACAAAAAGCTTAGTTAACTTCAACTACATCCAATCTAGTGTGTATTAATTACCCAATTTATTGTTTAAAAGAGATCAGATCGATGTGATCTACACATATTTCTCTAAAACACTCGATAAATTAGACTAATGTATATTGGTATGCAAGCTTGAATATTTTGGCATCAGTATATCTCTTTTACACTTGCTGAAATTATTTCTTTCTTATCGCGTTTAATTTGTACATTATCATAGTTACAAATATGATATATTTAATCAAACATCAGAAGTGCCTCAGAGTTCGACTCTTGGCCTACTGTTTTTTTATTATATTAATTAATGATGTAGTGAATAACTCTTAAGTCCACTTTTTGTTGAATACTGATGATATGAAAATCTAAGCTAGTGTCAACTCGGTATCTGACTGTTTGTTTCTAAATGTAGAGTCATGTCTTTTTCCCGTAAACTAACTCTGTTCGGTTTCACTACAGATTAAGTGATCATATGTTGGATAGACCTGGTTATGTCATGGATCTAGGTGTTGAATTCATGCCATATGTAATAATAATTCTTAACATTATCTGGACAAATTGCTAACGGCTTATAAAAATTAAGTCTTGGAGTTCTATGATTTGATCTCCTTATTATAACTGTTATATAGATAGCACCATTAGAAAAGTGTAGAACAGATTTTTAAATAAACAGGTTTTATTTTGGATGAGACTCAAGATTTTTGGCAGGGCTTATTTTTTAATAGATTTGATAGCCTTATTAGAAAAACAATAATTATGTAATCTGCAATATTCTTATATAAAATAGAAAATCATCATAATTGCATTATGTTTACATCGCACATTAATTATTGCGTTGCTAGATTACATACTAGCTTTTAACATTTTGGTTATTTTGCGTCGGTTTATTTGTGCTACTATGGCTAAACACCGACGCCAGTAGATGAGCAACCCCCAACCTGGAAATTTTACTGAACCTCCCGTTTGTCGTGGGGTAGAAATCTTTTACTTTCCTAACATTGATTAGACAAGAGACCAACGGTTTTACATCCTTTCCGGGGATGGTATGTCTTCCTATACAAACCATGCCTAAATTTATACAGCTTCTATGAATACACCGACATACCAGCAACTCGTGGACGAGCATCGCGAGCCTTCCGCGGATGGTCACCCATCCAAGTACTAACCGCGGTCAGCGTTGCTTGACTTTTTATATCAACGGCATTAATGATAATGCCTAGTCGTTAGGTCGCACTCGCCCCGACTAAGTACTAGATCTAGTAATTTGTTTGATATTTCCTTCTCGCACCAATTTTTTGTATGGGTGTTCTTTACACCAAATGATTATTAATTATATTAACACTGAGAACAAGGTGGACTATTCAGTACTTAGATATTTAGCAGACGTTAAAACATTTTTCTCCTCTCATAGTTGAGATCATGTGTTTGTTTTTTCATTTCCCTTTTTGTTCATCAAAATTTGTATTCATGTGTAGTAATAATTGTATACATTTTTTACCTTCATTAGTTGTTTATATTTTGTTCATTATTATTATATACAGGATGATTCAGAACTTATCCAAAAAAAATATTGGATGTACAGAGGACTCTTACAAATACAATTTTGTAAAGAAAAAATCAAAAAGGGCAGTTCGAAAATGATTTAAAAATACACCTCTGGAAACTGGTCCACTGTAAAACCTGACGTCACAAATAATAATGTGCTTCACCATAACACAATTATTTCACCATAATACAAATGTTGTCTTGCTTTATTAAATTAAAACGATATCTATCAACAACGAGTTAGTATGCACGCAAGCCATTTTTGACACTAACTAACTAAAAAACTATTGCAAAAACTATCGCAACGACGATTGTAAAATGGGATTTCAGTATTCGGAGTCGCTGAGGCCAGTCAATACAATAGTCTGGTGATTTGTTTTTTTTATAATAAATTCTCTGTTTTAATATTTGCTGCATTTTTTTCTGATAATATACAATTTTGTTAAATGTTACTTATCATATATCGATTCGGCACATTCGTTAAGGAAAATTATAGTTGTTGTAGCATCTCAGTAACTACTCTTCTAACATAATTAACAGCTAAGTTCCAATACTGAAACTACACAACACCGCTTCTGAAGTTTCCGAAGCCATTTTATCAAACCAATGCAATTAATGACGTACAGTCTATGATGCTGCCGTCGGCGGCAGTTTTTTTTGTCGCTCTACTCTAAACGTGGGATTTCTCAAGGAATTATAATACCTCAATCTCGAAACGGAATCTCACATTCCGCCATATAAGGCTGCAACGTTGATGTTGTTTTGTGCAAATATTCCCATACTTATTCACCATGTCACTGAAAAAAATTTACAAAAGTCTCTAATAGAAAATTGACAATGAAGTTGTTTTTTAACTTGTAGAACGTTTGTTCGGTTGAAGATACATAAACGTTTACAACTCGTAACACAATAGGACATAAATTATATCATGTTTTGTCGCGCAAAGGAATATTTCTTTCCTATATACAGTCTCCACCTAAAATATAGTATGCTAGTTGCCTTTAGGTGCATGTTATTTTAAAGTGGGTAATATACATTTTTAGAAAGATTGGCATGAATTAAAAGGGCTAGATTTTATCATATCAAAAACTGTTTTGTTGCTTATCTTTTAGAACATATACAGAATGTCACCTAACTAATGTTACATACTTCAAGGGTATAATCTAGAACCCAAACTTGCTTAAACGAAAAATGTCAAATAAGTTACATGGTGTTAAAGCTTCTTTTTTCATTTATGAAACTATTGACAATAGGAAACTAATAATGCGTTCGTCTAACTTGTCGTACAGCGTCTTTTATTTTATTCTAAAGTTCTCCCGTATTGGGTGTTACAGAGTTGTAAACAATTCGTTTCAAATTATCCCAAAAGTAAAGGTCTAGCGGATTAAAATTCGGACAGCGAGAAGGCCAAAGAAAGTCACTACCTCGACCAATCCAATGGTTTGGAAATGGTTGAGTGAAATGATCTCTCACCAAATGGCTGTAATGTAATCGTTCGAAAAATGTTAATCTCAGCGGCTGGTCTGGTTCAAGCAAATTTTGTACAGGGTGAAAAGGAAAACATTGTAACTATGCGTGTGGAATATAGTCGAAACGGTTTTGCGGCCAACTCCTGTGGATGCTGACAAACGACGAATACTAAATTCGGGATTTTCTTCTACTCTTTCTAGCATTTGATGTTCGTCTTGTACCCTTCTTTCAACGTACCTTCTATTTTGTGAATTATACCGAATGTTTCCAGTTTCTTCTAATCTGGTGAATAAAAAAGCAAACAATGTATGAGAAAGCTGTCTGCGATTCGGATAAAGTTCTTCATATGTTCTCTTAGCAACGCGTGCACTAAAATGTTCCTGGACATATTCCACTAGCATGTCTCTCATTTCATAATTCGTAAATTCATTGTGACGAGGCATCTTCACTCAACACTCAAACTTTTGAAAAATACAAACTTGACAGTGACTTTGTCAGTGAAATTGTTATGGACACGTAGTTATTTCCAAAAAATATGGGGTATGTATTAATAAATATTTTCTGTAATATCTTCATAACCGAGGATAATTTCGACTTTTAATAAGTATACATTTTTTGTGTTGAATAGAATTATTTATCTATTTCTGATAGTTGCGTATAAAAATTTAAACATACACAAAAATTATAGAAGAAAAAGAGATAGAAGGTAGTTATAGAAGAATATTGAAAGGGTTGTAGCAAAATGAACGCCCTGTATGATTTAACCTAATAGGAATATGATCACTGCATACTTCATGAAGAGAAACTAAGCAACAGCAAATTTTGCTCAAATCGCTTAACTGGGTTCTGAGTTAAGGAGAAAACAAGAAATAAAAAAGAAACTTTAACACCCTGTAACTTTTTTATGCAACATTTTTCGTTTAAGCTAGTTTCATTAAATAGACATCATTTGGGTTTTAGATTATACCCTTGTATAATCTAACCTAACCTAACCTAACTATGTAACATATAAGATTCGTTACCTCCCCGTAGAGAAAATATTAAAAATTATTCATTCTTAAACACTGTAAGTTTTTTCTTTTAGTAACCCTGTTCATATAGTCACTCTTTGGAGGATAGGTACTCTTTGGATTATATAACGCTTAAAAGTCTTAATAAATAATTAATTCTGGTTTCGAGATTAAAAATGTTGTAGTTTTTAATCATATTTATCACATTTGCCTAAAGAGTCATTGTTTATAAAAATTATTAGAAATTTTGCGTTGTCTCTATTGCAATCAAATAAAAAAAAATACACATAAATCAGAAATGTATAATCCGAAAGATAGTTAAAAACAGTAAAGTGAGAACATCGCCCATCCTGTTTAAATTATCTTTTTCATCTCAAAAACCAATCTCGCCTAGTCTACTTAATGTATTTATATATCCGCCTTATACATGAGACACAATATTCAAGTTTAAAATTAAATTGCTTTTGTTCTACTTTTAAAAGTGTTTCGGTGTATCGAATATAATATCAAGATAGGTGGAGTTTGTACGCAATATAAATTCGGCTCAAGCCCCGTCGTTTAAGAAATCCAATTAGTTTTTCAAGGGACATCCTTTGTAGTCTCACCTCATATATCACGATAAGGCACCATCGATACTGGTTTTATGGTCTGTAAACTCCCACGTACGTTTTACCATTACGTCTTATTCCAAAGAAACGTACACGAAATTTGTAGATACAGACACACAAGCTAATTTATGGAAGATCGGTGACCAAGTACTTCTTTTGTAGCTGATAATTAATTATCTACATCCGTCTTGTTGAACTTTTATTAGGTAAATTATTTGTTATTCTGTGTTTCACTAACGTAACCTTTCAATCCAGTATAAGCACTTATTTAAGTTGATGTATATATTGGATGATTGCCAATGTATTGATGTATAACCTTCATAACAGACGAATTATCAAATTTTAACTAGCAAATTTAGTGAAAAATACCGGGTGTTTCAGAGTTGAAGTCACAAGCCTACGGGAGATTCCGCTGAACAAGATATGTAAAAAAGTTCATATGAACATGGATCTGCAAGCACTTCGTTTCCGAGATACGGGGTGTTAATTTTTTTTTTAATGGAAACAATTAGCATACATCAATTGGACCAATTGGATTTGATTTTGTAGAAAAGAATATCACCCTGTAGTTTTTTTTTGCGGTTTTTATATAATATTCAGATAAAACCACTAAAAATGATACATTTGTGTCTCTTAAGTCTTTTTTAGTGTCTCGCTTTTTTATTTATTCTTTACTACAAAAAAAAACGACTTGCTCGCTGGGTACGCCCCTGAAAATTCTGGAAAATTTAAATATAATTGGTTCAATTGATGCATAATAATTGTTTTAACAAACCATAAAAGTTTCATTCAAATCGGCTAAAGCGTTCTTTTAGAATCAATTAAAAAATAATAATACCTTGTATCTCGCAAACGAAGCACTTGCGGACTCATGTTCATATGAACTTTTTTACATACTTTGCTGAGAGGAATCTTCCCTAGGTTTTTGTCACTTCAACTCTGAAACAACCCGTATAATAGAAAGAGTGGTAGTTGACACATCTGAATAAACAAAGAAAAAACAATCTTCAAAGATGGAACGCTAAAATAGTTTTGAATCGATTTGCTTCATCAGGATTTTATTCACAAGAAGACTATCAAAAAATATTTTTAATTTTTTTAAATAATTTAAAAAAGTAAAATAATTTGAAATTGGGCACATGTATTTATGTAAACATTGGCCAAAATCTGAGGACTTTTTCTAAAATTTACATGCTCCAGTGGCGGAGATACAGGGTATCGGTGGCATATTTTTCTAAATAAAACGCCACTGCTTTACGCTAACAACCATGATATTTTCGTCTTTCAATTTTCTACAAATTACTACCCTCTTATGTTTTTCGAAAAAAGCCTGATTTTCGAGTAAAACTTAAAAACCCAACTGAAAACACTTTTACTTAGATGACATGACGGGCACTAATCATTCGGTTATTTATTCGAATAAAGAAATTAATAACATTAGTCACCATTTTAATGATTTTATTTGAGTAGATGCTCAAAAATACCTCAATTTCCACGAACACAGGCCCGACATCTTTTAGAACGAAAATGTAATTTGCTCGAAATTTATTGTTGCTTGAATCTGATAAAAAACATTATTTATTTAACTGCTCAGAATGTCAAAGTTGCTATTGCAGCCCGCTATGTAATTTTAAAAAGCATTATATTAGAATATCCAGGTGTGTTCTCCTTTCGTTTTTTAGGTTTTACTCGAAAAATTAGGCTTTTTTCGAAAAACATAAGAGGGAGAACATAAGGGAATAGCCCTTAGATTTTAGACAATGTTTCCATATATATGTTATGGACCAAGTGATAAATCGAGCATTATACATAATGCCCGGTCATTATGTAAAATGCCCAATATGGGTGTGCAATTTGATAATAATTATTCAAATTATCAAATTGACCGGGCATTATACATATTGTCCATCACCTTTTGGGCAGAGTAATACAAACATATTTAATTACTATTTTTTTATTATTATTGTCATTTAACTTAAAATAAACTAAATGTTAAACAATTTAAATAATCAGACTCATTATTTGGATTAATTAGCAAGGACTTCTACATTAAGAATCCACTAGTTTCTGCATTTAAAACTTAAGGAAAGTCATATTAAAAATATAGGTAACACAAAACATNAAAATCATTTAATTTTGACGAAACTTGGTGAAAGTATACCTTTCTCTATCTTAAATAACCTCAAATTTTTTTAGATAAAAAAATCAAGAAGTTTCTGAGATATTCATTTTTTTCGGCCTGAAACACTTTTTTTTCAAAGAAAAATTCTACTTAAAAAAATCATCGTACAGAATTCTGCCGGTAACCATTTTTTTCGTTTTGACATATACCTTTTGGTGAAATAAAAATTTGTAATCACAGCTCAAAAACATGCTCAAAAATGCAAGAAAGTAAAAAATGACTTGCAGCAATCAATTTTTCAGTAATTGTTGATAATTTGTTTAAATTAAAAAAAAACAAAAACTGAATCACTATTCGTACGGAAAAAATACAAAAAAACACACAAAACTATTTTTATACAGTATTGCTATAAACATACGTCGAATAGTGAATAAATAAAATAAATAATAATTTTTAGATTAGAAAAAAGTTGTGTTTTCTTATACCTAACAATGTGCTGTTTAGAAAGTTTTAAAATTCCGGATAGTTCCGGAGAAATCCGGAAAAACCGGAAATTTTGCTAAATTGTTAATTTTTTTCTGGCTTTATTTGAAAACGAATTTTAAAATAAGTTAGATATTTACAATGCCACTTTTTTCGCTCTATACAATGGCGTCAACATGTTTGCAGTCCGACGTTTCGTCTTCGATGGGTCAACATCGGGTTAATTTTTTTAAATACATCGCTGCTATTTTTATGACAAAACCTAGTTATTTTTAATTTTGAATTAGAGGATATTATTGTTGTAATCGCTTAAAAAGTTTTTAGCTTGTTTTAGCTATAATTTAAAATTTTTCCTGAATACGGCCCTGAACGCTTTCAAAATATCTATTGAATAAAGTCACAACAATATAAAAGTCAATACCGCACAAAATATCCAACAATTTTTTACTACTGTTAGCAATACTAATTAGAAATAATAAAATAGTTCATAAATTCGTACTATTTTTTTATTAGGTACAACTTTTTTAATTATGGATTAAAAAAATTGTTGATATATTGTGCTGTATTGACTTTTATTCTCTCTCTCTCTCTCTCTCAATTTCAAATTATTTCACTTACTAGTTTTTAAATTATTTAAAAGAATTAAACACATTTTTTGAAGTTTAACATCCTGTATCTTTTTAACGAAGCATCCTAAATAAAATCTTTATAGGAAAGGCTCCCCTTAAAATTCACCAAAGAATACGAGGTTTCATTTTTGGTCATTATTTGTGAATCATCTTGTATCTCTCTCATACAAATATTTATAAAATAGTTGCTACGATGTTAGATATATATAAGGTGTGTCATAAATTGACCAGAAAATTTAGGGTGTTAGAGGCTTTAATTTCTTCTGAGATTCAGGATGTTAAACTTTTTCTTCTTCTACTGAAGACTCTCTTTGCACCAAGTTTATAGTCAACTCGTCTTGAGTAGGTAATTATTTGAAAATTGTGTTTTATATCTTTTAAAAATTGTTGGGAATCGTTTTTGCTTCTTAAATTATGAAGCTGTTGTAGATGTAGTGAATTTATAGACATTCACTTTTAATTTACAATGCTTTAAACGTTCTTGGTCTTATAGTCGTACGAGTATATTTTCGTGCAACATTATTACAGGAAGTTTACTAATAACTAGAGGAAAAATTAATTAAGACACTAAAATATTTTACGACCTGAAATAGCATTCCCATTGCATAAATATCCTGATTAAATTATAACTTTACGGGACTATTACCCAAAATACGCTTTCCCGATCTAACCGTATAACAACTTCTAAATTTAACACCTAATTGCGAAAAGCTACGCCAACAATTAGAGCAGTGGTCCTTTAGAAATCCAATTCTGTAGTACTTTCAATGAATGCCGTCGAATTTATAGGAGACGTATCAAAGTGACTACGACCGCATTTGAGGGTAACTCCTCTCAACCTCAATCTGTAAAGGGTGTCACGGAGGTAGAGCGCCCGTCAGAAAGTCGTCTCGGTGATACACCCTGTGTCTGATTGCTGCTGTACAACTCTGGATAGCAGATAGCATTTGCATTTAATTGGAATTTCATCTATGGGTCGTTTATTGCAAATATATTCTGTGAACATGAAAGGGGATATTCAAACCCGATAAATTTGAAATTGTGATTTATTTATGTAAATTTTTAACTGAATTATTTTTAGTTAAAGAAAAAAACCCATTTCATGCTGACAAAACTGAAAACAAGAAAAAATGGAATAAAATTTGTAACAAAAATAAATCTTTAGATAGTTTTTACAAGTACACGGTTTTTTTCTGCTAAAAATATAATATGCAATACGTAATAAACTGTTAGAAAATTATCTATACTCGACGGCTAAAATTATAGATAGTGATTCATCGCTAGTTCTTGGAGTAGTAAGGGGGATGATGCGTGCCGGGAACGAAAATCCATTGGCGTGTCTGCGTAAAAGGCAACAAGATATAGAAAATATTGAAAAAACATAATAAAACATAACATCTAATATTTTTTACGGTTTTACAGCATTTTAAAACGTCCCAGTTGTGTTTTTTTAATTTATAAATTTATTATAACCATGGAATTAGACCCCTCGTCTACGCTTATGGTATGACGTTTCTCAAGTCGGGCAAATCAAGTCCGTTTACACCCACTAAAAAAGCATTTCCCTATTCCCTACCAAGTGCAAAAGATAGAGATAAAATATAGATCGACGTTCAGTGTAACTCAGTCTATACACGATTATAGATTCTACCGAGCGGCACAAAGATAAATAATATTGAACCGTATAGAAATCATTTTATATTTTATACGCATTATGGTAATAGTGTTTTTGTATTATGTATTAGTCACTCTTTATAATTTCGGCCGCCGAGTATAGAGCAAGGATCGGTAACTGGCGGACCGTGGTCCAGATCCGGTCCGCGGAAAGTAAAAAACTGGACCGCCAAAAATTTTTTGAAAGTATAATTATTTGTTATTTAAAAGTATAATTACTTATTATTTAAAAAAATATTTTTCTGTAGATAACAATACGTTTGAGTGCCATCCTTATCATGTTTTAATGGTTAGTAGGTTAGTAAAAAAAAACTGACTCAAGACAGCAAATGTAATTTTTCCCATTGATTTTTTAATACAAATATTCCTGTCCACTGTATTTCGTATTATTTTGTAGGTGCAAATTAAAATAAAAAATTAGTAAATATAATTTTTTTTGGCCCTCGTTAAAAATTTTCAAAAGTATCCGGACTCCATTTAAAATTACTTGCCGACCCCTTATCTAGAGAATACGATAACTAAATTTGTTATATGTATTTCAGATATTTTCAAACAATTAATTGTATTTGTAGTATTGCATTTACTATTACTTTACTCTCCAAAATATATTGTATTTTGTTAGAGTATACATATAATTATGTTAAATCTTAAAATTTCATTGATTTTGTACGAAGATGTCTTAGCCACATTATTGTAAAACATTTTTAATATAGGTACTTTTATAATGTTTACAAATCTATAGAAATTGTCTAATGGTGCTGATAAAATGCATATCAGACATATTATACGAATAAATTTATATGGTAATTAATATTGCAAAGACAGCACTATTCACAGTCACTATTAAAAATGTCTACAATTTTTTATTGCCACAAATATTTTTGGAGCTAATAAATAGCAAAGGTTAAAAAATTTTAGAACTATATTATACAGGTTGTTAGAAGATTGTCTGCCTTAATTTTAAAAGACGATAGAATACATTAAAATGAACAAAAGACACTTGGGGCCTAAACTCAACCATTTCCGAGGAAAAATTATCAAAATCTCCAACTTGATGTACAAAAGTTCGATTAATTAAGGAATATTAACGTAACTGCATCTATGGAATACCATAAAATACAATATTTGCACTTTTCTTTATTCTTAATTCTAAAAAATAATAAGCGTTGTAATAAATTTAAAATTCAATAAAATTCATATCGAGCAATGTGACAACGGCGCGGCGGTTAACACGAGGTATTAAGGTGTCCAACGACCTGCGTGCGTGCATCGAAAATGGTGGTTTACATTTTGAGCATATGTTGTAATTTGTTTTGTACTTGTGCATTTAAAAATTACTGAATTTTGCTTTTTGGTAAGTACCTAAATTATTTTTAGTACGTATGATTATTTGAACGATACGTGAATCTTTGGGTACTTTAATTACATATTTTTCAAATTCATAATATGATTAAAAGTTCCTGTTTTAAGAGATTCATAATTACTAAAATTCGAGCTGAAATTTAAGCACAACACTATCTTCGTACTACAAAATCGATACATTTTATTTTATTTATCTATAAACTGGAAAACACTTATCTTGAAAACTAAATGTTCCAGACCAATAGTTGTTTACATTTTTATTATTCCGTAGGACAAGTTTGCAGCGTGCACACGTGGTGTGCATCAGCTGTGTAACATTAGGTTAAGCGCTGTTGTCACGTTGTGATGAAACTCCCCAATATTAATACTTGCTGTGTTTTGAAAATTGTTAATCTTACTTACGCTTCTGTAATATACAACTTTTTGTTCACTTATGATTACTCTATCTCATGTTAAAGTAATGGTAATCAGACTTTTTACACCCTATATATTTTCAAATTTTGACGCAAATTTTGTTGTTATAATTTATTTTGCACAACATTATTCATATCCAGAATGATACCACGCACAACACATAACACGTCTGCACACGTGGCAGTGCGTACATTAAGGCCCTGTACTTTGAGTATCGGTTAAGGCTCGTTAATCGCCTGATCAAGTTTTAACCGAGATTCAAAGTATCGGGCCTAATACTAACATAATTAGAGTGAAAGTTACAAACCTAATAAATGACTCTGACGACTCATATCTTCAGGTCTTTTCCAATATTTTTTGAAAAAATTATTTTATGAAAAAAGAAATAATTGTGGCGAAATATTTACAATATTTACAATGAAAATGTTTACAATATTTTCTACCACAAAATCAGAGATATACTTAAATTATAGTATTTAATAGGACGTTTAAATTTTACAGAAATTAAAAGTAAAGGGTGTCCCAAAAGTAATGTAGGATTTGAATTACGCGCCATTTTGATTACGAAGAGTTGACAGCAATGTGCAGGGTCACATGTTAATCACGTAATCACGTTACGATTGGACAAAATGGAGCGCTATACGACAGATGAGTGAGTGAACATTGTGAAAATTCATTACAAGTACGGAGAGTGTGTACCTGAGAATTTTCGATAGAAGGAACGCATTTTCTTAAAAGATGTCGAGTATTCCAAATGAATCGTTAAGAACATGTGTCCGATATCCTCTTTCATATTTAATGATCCACCCTTTAAAAACATGTAAAAACGAAACTATAAGGATATTACATTTTTTTACGATATTGACTCCATTTCTCATACCACATCTATTCTCAAATTTTTTTGGATAAGTTGTGAATCACCCTGTATAACAGACAATACCTACCTAGACAACAGTTATGACTAAGTTCTGTAAAAAATCATGTACTAGGGATAACCCAGAGATCAATTTTGTAAATTGAAGAATTTTATTTATTCACAAACAAAAACAAAACAACATGCCATTTCACTTCTTCGATTCAATGTAGCATGTATTTGAGATGTTTGCTCCTGGGAAATTATAAACTTCCATTCATAACGCACAGCATTTATCACAAATTTCATTCAGAAATCGTGACATTTTCAACTGTACTGTTACTTATGACCTTTAAAATCGATATAACACCCAACCAACTCTGTAAATGTTGTTGTGTGTACTACATATTGACATTTATAAATTAAAACTATATTCTTCTATGCGACATAATTTCTGTAGCTAATTAGATAAACACTTAATAGGTAATCTGTAATCTATTATTTTTTTCTTCAAAACTCGTTTAGTTCTACAAGGTAGCTACTGTTCTAAGATTTGTTGCAAACATATTTGTCAAATGCATCTTAATTTAATAATAAATACCATATACTGTAGTTAGAGCCATTTAACAATAGTAAGTAGCTACTTTTACTCCTTTAACCTGATCGTCTAAATTGTGGTCGCTTAAATAAGTTGTTTAATAAATTAACGTGTTTAATTTGTGAGTCAAAAAACACTTGAAATAAAAAGCTCTTACTGGTATTTGAAATAAGTGGGTTTTTGTTAAATTCGTGTTAAACAGAAACATACAATTTCGCCATTAGTGTTACCTACTAAAAAATAAAAGAAAAATAAGAAACATTTTAAAACAGCTGATTTAATTGAACAACTGAATAACTATACCCAAAAAAACATATTTTGCAGTCTGTTCATGTGGACCAGTAACTATAATAATAAATATTAATATATGCATTTGTTTAATACTGAAATATAAAAAATAAATAATTATATTTGAAACGGAAGATTTTGGTATCATTAATTATAGAAATAATTGATATAAATGCTATAATTAACTGCATCGAATAACCTTCTGATAAGTAAATTATTTTTCACCGAGTCCATATTCATTAATTTCCATTAATATTCCATTTAATCGTAACGCTTCATTGAACATTAAATTATTTTCACACTTACGCTATCAGACAAATAATAATTAATATACAGGAAACTCGATGAAATGAGTTATTCTTGTACATTTACATGTCTCACAGCAATTGTTTGATAAATTAAAATATCTATATGTATAGTCGTGCTGTAGGTATGTATCAGCGGAACAAAACTTGTATTTTATTACATATTTTGTATCAAGTTGTAGAGGAATAAATCCTCGATTAAAGATAAATTGTTATTTAATAACCGAACACATTTTCATAGTAGGAAATATTTATCTTACTGATAGTAATGATGTTTCATAAATAAATTAAACTGGACAATATTCCTGACTTCGAAATTTCAAATTCAAACATTTNTTGTTTGATAAATTAAAATATCTATATGTATAGTCGTGCTGTAGGTATGTATCACAAAACGTGTATTTTATTACATATTTTGTATCAAGTTGTAGAGGAATAAAGCCTCGATTAAAGATAAATTGTTATTTAATAACCGAACACTTTTTCATAGTTGGAAATATTTATCTTACTGATAGTAATGACGTTTCATAAATAAATTAAACTGGACAATATTCCTGACTTCGAAATCAGAAGAAAGCTACAAACATTTCACCAATGATTGAACGCAAATAAAATTGTATTTGCAGTTGAAGGCAAAATGATTACTTCTACTTGATGTCCTACAAGGTATTTCATGATGAGCTTGTATATATTCAGAGTGCATCAACTTAAGTAAATACGAAATGACCATTTAAAAATGACCCCAATCAAAATTTATGGATCGTTATTTATATTCTCTGAAACTCTTCTTGGTTATAGCGTTTGCACTATCTGTGGAAACTGATTAATTTTTGGTAGCAATATACCATATACTATACAGAAGACTAATATATTTTTGTCAAAATATGAAAATTCCAAGCTGGTATTGGAAAAATTCTCATATTTTGCTACCACTCACAAAAAATTACCTTGTATACATTTACTACAGCGTAGTATATAAACTAGTGACAAAAATTATAATTTTTTGTTGTCACTCCTCGGTCTTTCAATGAAGGATATACATCCTTCGAATACTGACCGCGGTTATTTTATTAAACTGTGAAAGATCTGTATCAAATTATTCCATTGACTTAGATCGTTGTTGGCTACGAATATTAAAGGAAGAAGTAAAACATTTCTAGCTAGAGAAGCAGATATGAAAAAATTTAAACTGTCAAACATATATCAAAAAAGATACGTCATTATTGATGACAGATTGTTTTTCAAAACAAAACTGAAATGCGTGATTTGTTGATGTGTATTTTTTATATTTTATCTGTCTGTCTCTTTCAATGTGAGATTTTTGACTAGGCGAACAAAGATTTATGTTTTTTTTTTTGGATATAGTAACGGAGTCATCTAGCAGAAGGGCAAAGTTAAATTAAAATATTGTTTGTTTTACATTAAAATATAATTTGAACAAAATAATTATTATGTTGAAACTGTAATTACAGAGAACTAAAACGACCATCACATCAACTGCACTAATATTATCATGCAAAATATCTTTTACTACTACATTATGGGTTATTGTGATTCACAGTATAAAACCACGTTATTGTCTTATAACCTGTTTGTAATCAGATATTTTTTTTATTTAGCACGTCTCGTCTTCGCGAATAAGAACTGCATGATTCTGCAGATTTTTTCCTGCATAATTTCAGTCGCTCCTTCCAGACTGGGTCGCGAGATAGCATATCCATTATTAATTGAAATTCCCAGGTGCCAGATTTGTTTAAATATCGCGGTTCTATTCCCACCTACAAGCGTTTTACTCAGATATCGGTTAACCCAATTTCACGCGCAATTTAATACAATTAAAATTAAATTCTCCTACTTCAACATAAATACGGAACACTCTGGTGAGGATTACGTAAAATCTGTCTTTTTAGAATACGGGCTTATCCTTGAATTATGCGTTGGTGTGCAATTCTGAATAAAGTACAAATTTTCCTCATTCAGAGGGCTAATGGAACAAAACACTTTTAAAAATAGCATTTGAATAAACGAAGAAAATGGTTAAAAAATTTACAATGTTGCTTACTTGTTGTTACTTCTCAACATTTTAATACAGTTTAAAGAGAATATAAAGTGGTGCAAAATCACGCCAGATATGTATGTATTAATGAAATGGAAGAAGCGGAAGCTGGTGCAGAGGTGGGGGGGGGGCTGTGGGGTACCTCCCTTGGAAATTTTCTCAGTACAAAACGTTTCCTTTTAATTTCTTTTATTGTTAGATTTCAAGTAAAAAAAGAAGATTCAATTTGCGGTTCTGAAAAAAAACTAAAGCTTAAGATACTAATTGATTACGTATTTGAGAAACGAAATATTTTAGCAACTATATTTCTACGTACCTCTTGAACGAACTGAAGCAAAAAAATATCTTCCAACAATTGATTCGTCTGTGTAAGGGAACAGAAAATGTTTATATAAATATCGTTGTTAAAATCTTCTGTTTCCCAGATACAGTCCATCATCATAATATTTNACGTACCTCTTGAACGAACTGAAGCAAAAAATATCTTCCAACAATTGATTCGTCTGTGTAAGGGAACAGAAAATGTTTATATAAATATCGTTGTTAAAATCTTCTGTTTCCCAGATACAGTCCATCATCATAATATTTTTCTGAGTAACAAATTAAATGTTCTCTTCTATTTGGGGGAAATGATTTTGTACAGGGTGATTCACTACATTTTGATCCCCCATTAACTTTTTTGTTTTTAGATTTATAAAAAAAATGTGAAACACAAAAGCCGTTGATGTTAACTTTGTTAATTTAAATGGAACACCCTGTATATTTTTACATATTTGGATAGAACGTTCTCTGTCGAGCTTAGTCATATAGGGTTTGTTGGATCCATCTCTAACAATAAACGAGATACTATTAAAAGAACCAAAAGAAGGTTTTTTATTAAGAAAATAAGACATCTTGTAATTGTTATAACCCTTTTAGACATTTCTCCCTTTTCCCATTTACGTTAGGATTTACAGATTTGGTTGCATTATATTTTGACATACCGGACAATGATATTGTCCAAAATTCGTGTAGGTATTTTAAGTAAATCTCACTAATTAGACCGTGTGAGGCCAATTACTCATGGACAATCTTATATATGGTTGGTCGTGACAGTAACAGGTAATGTTATGATAACATTGTTATTGTTTGACAGCTTGTATTATTATTTAATTAAAATGGGTTACAAAGAAGTAGAAAATATTATCAAATATAGGAAGAATTAAAATAGAGTAAAGTTCTTCTCCATACTCTATTTTAATTCCTAATAACATTTCAATTTTCTGCTTCTGTGTAACCCATTTAAATTAAATAATAATACAAACTGTCAATCAATAACAATGTTATCATGACATTACTACCTGTGACTGTCACGACCTACCGTATAACATTGTCCATAAGTAATTAGTAAGATTTAGTTAAAATACGTTTAAGCATTTTGGACCGCATCAATAGCTGATATGTCAAATTATATTACAACTAAATCTATAAATCCATAGGTAATTGGAAAAAAGGTAGAAAAGCCTGAAAGAGGTCTAAAAATTATTACAAGATGTCTTATTTTCTTAATAAAAAACCTTCTTTTCGTTTTTAATAGTATTTGACTTATTGTTAGAGATGGACCCAACGAACCCTAGATGACTATGCTCGATAGGGAACGTTCTATCCAAATATGAAAAAACATACAGGGTGTTCTATTTAAATTAACAAAGTTAATATTCGCGGCCATTTTGTTTGGACCTCATTTGCTTTTCTACTATCATTATCGATAACTTCATAAAAGATCGCGCGACTTTGGTATTTCACATTTCTTTATAACTCTAAAAACAAAAAAGATAAAGGAGGGGTCAAAATATAGTGAATCACTCTGTCCACCAATTAATTAAATAATTTGAAGGTTAAAAAAATTAGAGGAATGCAGTAGGTGATCCTATTCAAAAGAAAATAATAAACCAAAAATGCCTACAGGAATAACTTGAGCTGATACAATGTAATCCATCTAAGAACAGCTTTATGTCTATCAAAAAGTCGAAAATCACGATGAACCAATTTTAAGAGGAAGGAAACGAACTCAAATCGAAGTAAACCGAGACTAAAGTGGCTATTCAACATATTTCCCCGTGCGGTTTTCTCCCGATTTCTCTCCATTTTCTTCAATTGTTTTCCTGCTAAAATCCCAATCCGCTGTCACAAAATATTCATGTCGTTTGAATTCACCACGGACAGAGATCATCATAAATACCTACACTCATAAATAAAATAATTTAAAATCTGGAATAAGTTGAAGCCAATAAAAGATTGCTAATCAATGAAATTTTAAATCCGACGTTTACACGAAAACGTTTTAATTTTTGTTGCTCTGCATGTAAATGAATTAAATTATGTTTCAATATTAATCATATTGTATGTCATATGTCTACTAACTTCACTCAAATAAATTTACGTCATAAATTCGATAGGGAAAAATAAAACACCAAAGAATCATATGCTTGCTCGAGTGCTACAATTAATTACACTCTCATCTGTTATAGAAATCCTAGTAATGCTTGGAGTCAAGATACACCCCAAGGATAAACTACTTTATAATAGAAAATGGCTGAGAGCAATCGCTCATTAATGGAACATTGTAATAAAGATATCCCCTGTTTTACATTCATTAAACTATCAGACACGGGATCGTAAATTTAAACTCACTTAATGGAATGAACCAAAAAAGTTTTCATAGTAGCTGAAGGAAAAGTTCGACGTTCAGCAAAAATTACTTTTCTACTCATTTTTATGTGTGATTTTAACATTCATCTCACAGAGTCTATGAAAAACTAAACGATAAAGTAATGTTAACTGAAAGAGAAATTTCATCTTCCAGGCACCAACTGTACACATATTATTACTGACTATTGACAACGTATGTAGCAATAATAATACCGACAGGTACCTAATTTGAATTTTAATAAAATATTCTCTTTATTCCGTGTTGTAAATAATATGCTGTACCTATAACTGAAAGTTTCATATTTGAATACTAACTTTTACTTGTATGTATTAAATTGTAATTTACATACACTATACGTTTCATAATAACTTGTATAGATAGTGTATCAAATAATGCGTATTGTTATTTCAATAAAGGAAACATAATATATAAAAAGCTTATTGATACTTGACAGTTTCTACGTTAAATGACAAGCAAGTTTCCGAACAACAATTTGCAGTTTGAAGCTGAGAATATTTTGTACACAGTGCTGGTATTGGAATGAATTCATAAAAAAAAGTAAACAAATTTTTTCTGTGTACCTGAGAATGTCAAAAATGAAGCAAGTTGTTATACAGGGTGTAATGATAAGTTTTGCCAAACTTTAATGGCGTATTCTACCATGAAAATAATCAACAGTGTGTAAAAGTTTCAAATATTTATATTATTTTTCCTGTAACTTCACTGGCACAAAAGATTGAGTGATAAAATTTGGGGGGTAACATTCATTTAGTAGGGACTATTTTGTCATGGATAACTTATTCCAAAATACACTCCAATGGCGTAATTATTGGGGGAGTAGGGGACCTTTTTTGAATAAAAATCGTACGCCACCGATTTTTTGAATAATTTTAAATGTTTTTAAAATGTACAATCAATTTGTGGCAATAAAGTATTCTTGGAAAGTATTCGTAAAACTTACTGGCCTTCAGATAATTGGGAAATCAAATAAGAAGATACTTAAGTACCTACGTTGCTATATATTATTTTCCTAACACCTAATATTATCGAGAGATTTCAAAACATTATACAACGCCACTGTTTTGTGTGCCGCAAAAAGTTTGTTATTTTTCATACAACTAAAAACAGATTTTAATAAGTAAAAGATATAGACAGACTTTTTCAAATCGACGTTGTCCAACAAGGAATACTTTTTCAAGCGTTCACCGTTGAACTCGTGAAACTGCATGTTTGTCGCTATGAAAGCGTCGAGTAAGAGAAAGATCTGTTCGTACAGTTCATTTGGAAGACAGGATTTTGGAATCTGTAGATGAAGATCTACCAGTACCAGACAGACATCGATAGATTTGGGTGTATCACATGTAATAATCTGGAATGTCTTACGTGAGCAGCAATTACGCCCATATCATGTACAACAAGTTCATGCATTAAATGAAAATGACTATCAACCGAGGATTGAATTTTGTCAGTGGTTTTTACAACAATGTGAACAGCCTGATTTTCAGTTATTAATGTTATTTACGGATGAAGCGAAATTCACAATTACTTGATTGGTCCCTACTTTTTACCCAGAACCCTCGATGGTAGAACTTATCAAAGGTTCCTACAAGAAGAACTACCACTTCTTCTAGAAGAAGTCAGTTATTGTGGTATATGCATGATGGAGCGCCACCTCATTACAGCCTTGCCGTTAGACAGTTGCTGAATAATCATGATCCTAATTGACTGTATTGTATGACTGTATGACTGTATTGGTAGAGTAAGATCCATTGCTTGGCCGGATCGTTCCCCCGACCTAAATCCCTTGGATTACTTTTTTGGGACTACCTCAAAACTATGGTATATTTTACTCCAGTTGCCAATGTAGAAGTACTTCGACAGCGCATTATAGAGGGTTTCGCAACCATACACAATACGACTGGAATTATGAGGCGTTTAAGACGATCAATGCGCAAACGCTGCGCAGCATGCATTACATCCCAAGGACACCATTTTGAACATTTCTTCAACTTCCAAAAAAAAATTACTATTATACACAGAACTAAAAATAATGAACTTGCTGTTTATACATATAAAAACCACAGCTGATTAAATTAATTTAATATATATCATTAATATGATGCATTTTTCATAAAAACGAAGTAGATACCAAAGTATTATTAAGAATAAGTAATTAGTTAATTAATTTATTTGTTAATATAAATGTTAAAATTTTATAATGTTAGGTAGCAGTTAGTTAAATTTGCATTGGCACTATGAAATTTATATAAATTTATCAAGGGGTGTTTAATATTCAGTTCGTTATTACCAAACTAGTAGGTAATTAGCTTAATGCCCTATACTGACAAATAATGCAAATAAGGAATTCACTGAAGCGATGCATAATATGATTAATTTGTATGAATCTGTAAGTGTGTTGAGACAATGCTCTTAATAATTATATTTCCCACGTGAACTAGATATTCCTTCTATGCAGGCACTAGTACAGTGCATTTATTCTATGAAGTATGACACTATCATTTATTTATACAGCGTGGTAAAAAAGTTCTACATAAAATTCATATTTTCGTTAAATAATTTTTTTTCGAAAAACGGTGAGACCCGTCGATTTTTATTTGATCCAGGGCACCTTGTTATGTGGAAAAATTTTTTTTTCGATAATCCACTTACGGCAGCGATGACATAATTTTTTTTTTAAATGACAACGCATATTTTTTTCGTTCGAAATTGATGACAGTGATAATTATCTAAACAACGGTGTGAAAATTTCGATGTCTTACATAACAATTTTTTTTAGAAAAATGCACCTTAAGTTCTTATAAGTGATAATTGTCTACTTACACTATTAATGGCTCCGAAAAGGACAAAGTTGACAAAATTACATTTCAAACGAGTAAAATTACACTAATGTTTGTGTAAGTCTAGCGAAATTGTTCGAATTGCCCACCCTGTACCATTTGGCATTGTCCTAAGCGTGTGTAAACGCCGTCTACACTTCGTTCAAGCATTCCCGGGTCGATTTGATTTATTTCAAAACGAATACGGTTTTTAAGTTCTTCCAAATCACCTGGTCTGTTTGTGTACACACGCGATTTCAAATAGCCCCACAAAAAAAAGTCTAGAGGTGTTAAATCAGGCGAACGCGGAGGCCACTCGATTGTTCCGCGTCGCCCGATCCACCGGCCAGTAAACGTGTTATTCAAGTACTCCCGTACTTGCACTCCATAATGGGGCGGTGCACCATCCTGCTGAAACCAAATTCTTTCCTCAGGAATATCAGGATCCTCGTTGTTCGGGAATAACTCTGCTAAGCTTGGGACCAAATCGAACCGCAGGAAATCCAAATAGCGAGCAGCAGTTAAATTTTCCTCGAAAAAATACGGGCCTAAAATACGACGCCCTATTATTCCCGCCCAAACGTTCACCTTTCGGGGGTGCTGATGATCTACTTCTTGCACCCAGTGCGGGTTTTCCTGAGACCAATACCGGCAGTTATGTCGATGCACCGATCCATTAAGATAAAAAGTAGCCTCGTCAGAAAAAATTATGTTCTTGAGGAAGTCGGGGTCTCCGTTACATCGATGCATTAAATCTTCACAAAAGTGGAGACGGCGGTCTGGGTCGTCCTCAGTCAATGCATGTATCAAGTGACCCTTATAGGGGTGAAATTTCTCTTTTTTGAGAAAGTTCACCACAGTTACATGTGAAATATCATTGTTCAATGCAATCGACCTTGTACTAGAATGAGGGTTGTCCTGGAGCTCCACCAGGATATTCAATCTAGTTTCATCATCTACTCTAGGACGACCCGCACGAGGAGCATCTTTCACACTACCAGTTTCCTCAAACCTTGCCAGTACCCTACTAACCGTAGATTGCGTAATTGGTGGTCTGTCAGGGTACGTTGCATTAAATAATTGGCAAGCTTCTTGATGGGTTAGTAACTTATCGCCGAAACCAGTTATCCTCAAAATATCAATTCTTTCACGTTCATTAAGTTTTGCCATTTCGAATTAAACGATTTCACCAAAGAATGCTAAATCGGTACTGATTTTTAGTCGTCAATATTTCAGGTAATCTACTCCTTTCAAGTAAACATTTCTTTGGATCTTTTTTTTTTTGTGGAATTTATCGGCAACTCGAAGACAAAAAGTCGACCTTAATTTGCTACATACTATTTGGATTTTGTGCGGTTGAACTTGGTTCTAAATTTTGCAGTTTAATCAGGATCCTGACAATGTCTGATGAATAATTCCGCAAATATTACATAAATCCTCTTAAAGAATGTATTAATATTTCTTGTAACTCCTATAGACTAGTAGATAGATAGAATTTTATTAAATATATTTTCATTGGAAAAAACTAAAAGATGCCATACAATTAATTGTTTGAAATAAACTTGCTATCCAGTCAGAAAATAAATTTTGTCTTTATGGGTAAGCATATATCTTTGATTTATTTAAATACATTTTATTCGATTCTTTCATTTTCGAGCTTATACAAAAATAATGTACGTTTTTATTTTTATTATATTTTATTTTATTTTATTTCTGATTTTAAGTCAACAGAAGTAGGTAACATAAAATCCAAGCTTAGTTTGTTTTCGGATCCAAAAGAAAAAATTATTTAAAAAAATTTATGTTAGAAAAAGCGGATAAACGTAAATACCTATCCACTTCCTGACTTTTTCAATTATAAAGGATCAATAAATAAATTAACACATTATGCAAACTGTCAAAGCAAATATATGACAATGCAATTAGAAAAAGTGTGTAAGGGTATTCTATTTAAAATAGCAAAATTTATGAAATTACTTTATAGATTCTTCTGGTACTGAATTACTAAAACTAATTTAAAGATTTTTCTGGTATGCTAAAATAAGAGAGAGAAAAAATAAAAGAAAAAGTTTTGATTAGCACGTAGTAGTCTCAATATTGAAATGTGAAATTTTGTTGACGGGTGTTATCAGATATGTTCTCTTCAATGATGCCATCAAAGTAGCACTTCCAGTTATACCGAAAGAATCTATCAACTAATGAGAAATGTTAAAGCTTGCCACCTAAATCTACCGTTTTCGAGATAATCGACATTTTATAAAAATTTTGACAGATGCAAGCGTTTCGAAGATTCCTTATATCTTTTTTCGTTCTGGGAGCTTTCACTTGCTTTTCGGAAAATACAAAGAATATAAGATGCACTACCTTCCGCTATCAAAATTACTTGAATAAAATTATACTAAATGTCCCATTTTTTACGTTACATTTTGGAAACTTATAACCGACAAAACTTTTTAAATTCAAATGGAACACCCTACATTTTTTTGCATCATATTATAGAAAATCTAATTCTTTTTTCACCGATATAGGCATTGTAGGGGTTACACTTTCAATTTTCTCAGATATTTGCGGTTTACTTCATACATTCTCAAGAATATTACGTTAAAAATATCATCAAATGTGCCTTGAAAGGCAAGTATTGGTACTGATATTTTAACGTAATATTCTGTACTGTAAGTAAACCACATATATCTGAGAAAAATAAAACTATAACCCTTATAATGTCTATATCGCTGAAGAGAAAATTTAATTTTCAATATGGTGCAAAAAATACAGGGTGTATAGAGAGTCCAGAGACACATATATAATTTTCTTCAGGTAATTTTGATAACGGAAGGTAGTGCATCTTATGTTCTTTAAGTTAAGATTTAAGTACTGGGAAGCTTTAACATTTTTGACTTATTTTTAATTTATCTTGTCGAATAATATATAGGGTATTCCATTTAAAATAAAGAAGTTGACAACTACTTCCGGTATGACCGGAAGGGCTACGTTGATGGCATTATTTTCATTGCAGAGAACATATCTAATAATCCCCGTAAATAAAATTTCGGAGTCATATTGCCTTTGGTTCCTCTGAAACGTTTAATAGGCCACTTAGCGTGAAGAACCCTGTATATTAATTTAGCTAATAAAACTTAAATGTATATTTAAATCATAAATGTTCAATAAATTACCTCTTAAAGATGGAACACCGCGCACACGTGATTTTAATTAAGAAATATCTTATAGTCAAATATAAGTCAGTTGTTGTGCAGTGTGTCATATGAATCATCATACGTTGTTAATTGAAATACTGACCTACACACTATAATCAACGATACAATATTATACAGGTAGAAATAAATTAAACATGTATGACTACAAAGCTACATATAGATATCAAGATCACACGAAGTTGTTGGTTGTGGCAAACGAATGATATTATTCCTAAAAAACTGTAACATTCACGTTGTGTAAATAGATAGTGTATGTTATAATTTCTTCGAAATTGATTTATTTATATATTTGTTTGACATCCCAAGAAAACTTCCTACAACTTTGGTCTTTACCATTTTTTCCTAGAGAAAAGTAAAAAAAAATAAAGGAATAGAATATTATATGATTGATTATACAATGATGGTAGTATATCAAAAATTGAATGTACTTGTACTTGTGTGCCTATACATTAATCTGCATCGATTGAAAATGGATGTGAAAAAGTAACATTATTTCTTTACATTTTACTTTTTATTTCCGTATTTTCTGGATTCTGGAAACAACTTGACCGAATATCATAAATAAATGATATTTTAAAGTAGTTATACATATATTTTGAATGCAGTTTGAAACGCGAAAAAATTGTTTAATGTACCCGAAAGAAGTCTTCTAAGTTTAAAATGATTATTTGTATAGCTTAAATGCACGACTATTTTCATGTAGATGTAGGAAGTGGTTCTATTCATGCCAGGATAAAGTCAAACATAAACATAAATATCACCGTAATGCACATTATGCGTTTCTTTGTGGCGTCTATCGAGCGAACCAAGTTGCAATCCGCCCCTATTTGCATACATATTAAAGTTCTTGTCACTTCGCTCCACCCTGTACATGCATACAATGCCGCAAAGCCAGCCGTCATTTTATACCATTTAAGATATTAGGTTTGTCATAACGTGCCCTCCCTGCCATCCAAGTGAGTAGTCTTATATTGAATGAATTCCCTTCTTTCGAGGAAGGTTCTTTTGATTTATTCTTTTATACGGAACGGAAAGTTCCCATATTGAACTCGCTTTAATTTTCACTATTTAATTTATTTTTTTTTTTTGTTTCAGGTAAATAAAACTTTCCCTTTGTCATTTCTGGTAAGTCAATAAGGAAACTTAAAGAAAATAGATTTTAACTCTTTTAAATGACAAAATAGTATATTGTGTACCTAGTTGTATAGTGTTTCCAAAGTCAGTTAACACGTATAAAAACGCCTAGCAATAAAATTTAATTTGTTTCATAGGCGTCCCTAAAAAAGTTTTCTGCTAAAGGTAAAAAATTATAATAATTTTTATATAATGTGTAAAAAATTTCTATTGTATGTTCGTTTGACCAACAGCATATTTTAATTATTTATGTCCTCAAACTATTTTATTATATTGAGGTAAATTTCGCTTTATTCCGTTTCAAAATGTCTGCAAAATGCCAGGTTGTAATATCTAATATTAGGAAACAAAATATCCCTTTGTAATATGAATGATTAATAGAAGGTGCCTATAATAAATTAAAATTACCTGAATCACACCAAATTCCGCATTGCCGCACTGCACTGCTAGACTATTTGTTGACAACTAAATTTATGGCCAGAACGCCCAGCGCGCGTTTGCTCGCGCACTCATTCTTCAACTGGGCGACCAGACTTGTATATGGGTATGACTAAATAAATATGGGAACAATTTTTCAAATATTTCAATGCCGAGTCGTTGCGTTAGCGACCGAGCCTGGTACATACTGCCAACCTTTTGGTTCTTCAATTGAGATTGGAAAGACTATAACAGCAATACCTACAATAATGCAAATTGTTGCCAACAAGCATTGAGTCCGGGAACGTGCTTTTACTACGAGGTACACATACTATTTTTTCTTAAACCGCAAACAATATTAATTAATTAATATGAACTAAGAAATTTTTATTAATGCATACCATTTCTACATACAATCGAATTGCTTATGAAATGGTTTAATTGACAATCATTGTTTATTTATTGTAGTTATAAAAGTCAAATTCGTTTTAATAAATATATTTTAAAATATATATATAAAAAATTATATTTAAAATGAACAGTGGATATTATTTTGGCTTCATCTATTTGTACTCGACTTTTTTCTATCAAGTAGGTACCGGGACACTTTGTATAGAGAAATCATTTACAGATAAACTAGACAGAGCAGGAAAAATATTTAGAGGGGAGAGAGACAAACAGAAATTTGCTAATAGTAATAATATTGTCGAAAAAGAAATTGCTAACAGCAATAACGTCGCTGACTTTTCGTGTAAAGTTCAGCCAATGGTTAATAGTTGTACAAACTGCAACATAATTGTGCAACTGATTTATAAAGTCGGGGAGTTTTATGTCGATCTATATTTCGATCCATATTAGAATAATGATAAAAAAGAAACTTTACACAGGTAAAGTAAATATTATGTCACAACAACTGTCAACAGTAGATTATGTTCTATCCAATAAAGATAAAGTAGAGAGCATTAGTAAATTGCAAATATTCTTATTGTATACGCTTTCTCCCTCTAGTGGCAGATAGAATTCAAATTTTAAGAATAAAAAATTATATTTTTCAGAATAATTTTTGTTTCTTGTTCATGATGGGGAGGTCTTGAAAAAAAATCTTTAAAAAAATTAATTTTAATAAAAAAAATGTTTTTTGTTAACATGGTGAGGGCCTCCAGTTAGTGGGGGGCTGTAGGCTGCAGCCTACACCAGCTTATAGGTAAATCAGGCACTGAATTGATGTGAGTTGGTTTGCCTACGAGTATTAATGAGTATTTATTAAAATATAGATAAAAAACGGTACGGGATAGTAACGTTCCATACTGCTTGATGATGGTTGCTTAGCAGTGAACTAAAATAATAGAATACGGTATTTTGGTGTTTGAAATTAAACCTAAAAGTACACATTTCCGAACGATTTCAGAAACAACATTTTCTCTACACTT
This sequence comes from Anoplophora glabripennis, assembly GCF_000390285.2. NCBI lineage: Eukaryota > Metazoa > Arthropoda > Insecta > Coleoptera > Cerambycidae > Anoplophora > Anoplophora glabripennis. The sequence goes on from NW_019426074.1 coordinate 256,019, forward strand.
TTCAATGTGTATTTCATAACATCATTCAAAGGTAATTAATTTTGGTATAAATACTAGATCTATTTTCAAACATATTTAACTAAAACCCCGGCGAACGTCTATTTCTCGCTATAACGGGGTACAATGGATTGACAATAAGTTGATATATTCACCCTCGAAATTGATATTGCGGCCGAAGCCGTTTGAATATCATCCAAATATAGGATACACAAAAATATTTCATTCCAACTTTTGTGCGGCTTATAGAACTTATTAAGTCTCATAAATATCTGTTTCAATTAAAGAAATTGTGGAATCTAATTATACATTCGTTTGCAACGAATTTTACTATAACAGCGTAATATGATTCAATATATTTTGCTATTACACGACCCCACATGTAGAAATTTTAATAGAGTATAAAATTATGCAGCGAACAGTTTGAGAGATATGAAACATATTAGTTATGAATGAAATATCCACTTTGATAGACAGTAATTAAAGTTTAGAGTTAATTTGATGTTTTCCTGAATAGTTATTGAAGTCAGAGTAATAGTAACGCTGTCGCATAAATAGAATTAGAAATAGTGTTTTTCTTAGATGTTTACTAGATATTCCCGAGCAATTTTTTATGTCAAAAGGTATTAAGGAGCAATGACATTTAAGATGTATGAGAAACGACATATTTTATAAGTCACCCTCAAAACATGTCGGTAGATAGACATTCCTAAATAATTAATCGATTTCCTTATGTATTGTAAACTGATAAGAACCAATAAGTTAAGGAAATCGGTTCGATTCTACTGATTAATTATTCCTAATTGTATACTAGATATTGGGAGCATAATTCAATGCTGAACGGAATATACAGGGTGGTGCAAAAAACCGCTGACAGACTTCTAGGGTAGATAATACATAAAAAATTAAGACAAAAATTTTTAATAAACATAGGGTCGCAAATGCCTCCTTAACGAGATACAGGGTGTCAAATTTTTCGTAAAATAAAACATTGTCTGCAATAATTCCAAAATTCCTGAACATTTCTATTTCAAATTTGCTATGCGTAGTTAGCACCTTAAGACCAATGTTTGATGTACTGCTCAAAATTTTATGAGCAGCAGTGTCGTAGAGACGGGCTCAACGTGACCCTTTTTTAAAAATATTTTCTACGCCACTGCTAATTTTGTCGAAACGGGCACTATTTTCGTGTAAAGTGTTCAATTGTCTATCGAATTTGTCTCTTGCAAAATTTGGATTAAAGCAACCATTTTTAAGACAAACACATTTGTAGAAAATTTGTAAATCCAATTTTATTTTCATTCATTTTAGTTTCGCATAGTAGGCTTGTGCTATTCAAAATAAAATTAAACATCGCCTGTCACTAATGTCAATTTGTACAAGTGAGTTAAGTAAACTAGATTATAAGCTTCTTTTTGGCATTTTTACGCTTTAGTTTTACAGAAACTTTGACGCCCTGTATCTCGTTAAGGATGCATTTGCGACCCTATGTTTATTATGACTTTTCGTCTTAATTTTTCATGTATTACTTACCCTAGAAGTCTGTCAGCGGTTTTTTGAATCACCCTGTATAACTCGCAATACCATTAGTTCAAAATATTTGTGACTCGAAAAAGTTTACGGGAAAAATCCCAAAATATTTCATGATGAATGATCGTAACTGTTTACTGCATACAGCAGGTTAAAGGAATTTACAGGGTGCTTAAAAATTCTCATATAAAAAAGAACGTCATAAACTGTTGGATTTCAAAAAGAAATCTTTTTACAACAGTGCCTCAAAAAAAAGTGGGTTGGGCCATGAACGAGAGACGTGTATTCTATAGTACTTTTACTCCAAATTTTAAGTAAAAATTCCCAGATCAGTTGGAACATCAAGAGGCTCCTCCAGAAGGTGGTTTTCAAATTGACTTCAGTAGTCAGTAGGTAACTGGAAAACATTCGAATTCATGACCTCATTACGTCATAACTCCACAACCCTGTACCTTCATAACCCCGTAACCCTATAACTCCGTAACCCCATAACCACGTAACCCCGTAACCCCGTAACTCCATAACCGGCATGTGCGTTGGTGTAGAACCACAAAAATTATGTGGGAACATGGATATCATACATCAGGTGTCTAATACTACATGACTATGTGTGTTCCATAACCGCATAACACCGTTAACCTCAATAACACTGGGTGTGCGAAGATGTATGACCACGAAACTCTGATGATATGAATCTGTAGTCCTGTTGTATCTTCGTAATCCCATAACACGGAAGGACATACAAGCTCCTGGAGACCTATGATCCGGGACATATAAATTCGTGTTACAAAGTCATTCGGAGTGTTTGACTCTTTGAATATACACTAAAAAAACGTACTTCCTTCAATCAGTGGTCGTGAGTTTTTGCAAAATCGTTCATATAGCAGATTATGTGTTTACGGGTTGAGTTTATAGGGTTATGAGGTTATAGGGTTATGGGGTTATAGAGTCATGGGGTTATAGATTTATGGGGTTATGAGGTTATAGGTTTATGGGGTTATAGGGTTATGGGGTTGAGATGAAATGAGATCATAAATTCCAATAATAACCCAAATTGGTTTGAAGTTTCGAAAATCAATTTCTAGAGGAGTTTCTCGATTGTCAAAACACGATCTGACCCGGAAATTCTGACTTTCGCTTTGAATTCAGCGGGCCGAACTACTATAGGGTACACTGGTTATATTCACTGCCCAGCCTACTTTTTTGTTGCGCTATGTAATTCAAGGCACACTTAATACACTACAATTTACACACCGTGATGATGTCCAAATTACAAAGTATTTATAATTTATTACTAGAACAATCAAAATAATTGCAAAATTGCGATAATTTACTCATAAAATGCTTTAATTCTTCATAGCGCTCTTAAAAATATTCTGACAGGGAACGGTGAATCCTATCAACAAGAAATCGCTGACTCATCATTTATAACACAGTTGCAAGTAAGAGTTCTGGAGTTATGTTTTCCGCGTACTATCCCTTGACCGGTTTCCATGTTACAGCACTCCATGTTTCAAAGTTTTATTAACTGTTTACCGCCATTGAAGTGTTTACTGCTCTATTCTCCCTCACAATCTTCCTCTACTTTGTAGGAAATACACATTTTATTAGAGGAAATCAAAAAAGGAAAAGAAAAACAAGGCGGAAAATGTAACGTAAACGCGAATGGCGTATTTCATTTAAATATATATTGAAAGAAGTCACGGATTCCATTCGCCAGTTACAGTCAAACAAGTGTGACATTTAAAGGGGACATTGTTTTGAACTTTTAATTAATTCTCTTCTGGTGGCAGATAGTAGGGAATTAACTCTACTTCATTTGTTTTCGGAACGGGGTTTCTAAATACTTCAAAACTCATTAGTGGTAAACATTGAAATGAAAGTTTTGAGGAAGTCTCATTCAAATCAGGGGCGCATGAATCTGCAAGGCAATTTATATGTTTGCGCTGATGTAATCGTATCAGATATGACCGCTTCTCAATATATAGGGTGTTTCAGAACGACTGTGGCAGAATATATATTAAGGTTCTACTATACAAAGCTGTAATTGTCTGTAGTTACATATTTGTGGCATCGTTTTGGCTTTTTCTTTAGTTATATAAGTATTTGTCCATTGTAAAAAACAAAAAAAATAATGAATCATATTTTTGAGCCAAAAAGTTCTATCATGGGTTATTTTTATGAAAGATGTACATTTATACATAAATAATATGAATTTTACTGTGGATTTGGATGATTCTGTAACTAGACGTTTATAAAAAACAAATATGGAACACACAGCTTGAAATCTCTAAAAAATAACTTGGTTTTAAGATTAATTTGCTCGTTTCGAAAATTAATTTGTTTTCGTTTACAAAACTGAGAAAGACGTTTCGTTTTGAATTAGTTTTGTGAGCTTTAAATTTGTTGTTTATCCGCTTAATAGAATAAACACCACATATCTGTAAAGTTCTAAAACGAAAATAGTGTATTAGTTTAATAAAAATAATACTTAATTGGTCCTTTTGACGCAAAAGTTTGTTTCATTAATTTTCTAGTCGGTTTTCATGGCAAAAGAACCTGAAAACGGAGAAAAATAAATTTATAAAATCAATTTTACAACAACATAGTAGAAAAAAAATAGGACGCAATTTTGATGTATTGAAGGTTATTATCATAATAATGGATGCATACTGAAGAGAATAAAATTACTTAATTACACTTTATTGGTTTACAAGATTTATAGAAAACTTATTTTGTTATTTCTGTCTACTACTTTGTATATGAAAAATCACATAAATTTTAAATATATGTACAATCGGAAACAAATAACTGACCCGATAGACGTCCTTTCCAAATTTCGATAAAATTGTTTCTGATCGTTTTGTGAATTTGTGAAAGCTAAATGTGTAAACACAGTAAATATGAGAAAAAAAATACTTGAGTGATCTTTCTATCTATTAATAACTGTAGCCATGGATATTAATTTTGAGGAGGAGTACATTCAGAAGTACGGAAAAGGAAAATTTTAAATGCGTTAGGCTGGAATGCGTTTTTCCAAATTTTTTTCCAGATTCTTTTTCAATTGAAAATACACATTCGATTGAGTCTATGTGGGAGCATAACGAACAAAACAAAAAAGAATCAATTAATTATATCTTTCCTATCATCCGAGTTTTCCGACATTCGTTTGTAATTGTTCCGAATTTTTTTTCCTGAAAACTTTTCCAGGACTATAACGCACAAATCAAAAAAGAATTACATATATCCATCTTTCGAATCGTGAGTTATGGTCTTGAGTTCATACAAAAATCCCATAGAAAAAAGCACATTCATTTTTTCCCGAATTTTCCAATTTTCCGGGAAACTTCTATTTAAATTTTTTGGTGTAATTGTATCCTCACAATTTTCATTACCTAATAAACTTTTATTCGTTAAAACAGTACTATTGAATTTTAACGCAAAAATCTAAGTTTTATAAATCGCGTTACCAATCAATATTTTATTATGATTGCAGACAGCTATATTGACTGTGGAGGAACGATTTCTTTACAAACCATTAGGTATCGTTTTCACATTTATTTTCGTTATTTGCGGGTCTTTTACAGCTTAGCCATTAATTAAGAAAAGGGTTCTTATGTCTACCGTCATTGTAATGGAAATAAATTGTTTCCTGCAAGACACAATCTGAAAATAATTTGCTTTGTTACTTTCATTAATCATTTTCGTACATGCGTTGTTTTCTAATACCGCTATAGGTAGGTATCTACTATATTTAGTAGATATTATAGGCATAAGTATAAAAGTAGGTATTTAATAACAATTAAAATATTCATTAGGTACTTTTTAATTATTACATAATTAAATAACTAGGAGAAAACGTTACGTTTTTATTATAGCTTTCATTTAACTTAACCCTATGCAAAATAATACGTTTTCCGCATATGAGAATTTTGTCCCACTAGTCAAAAATTTTTATAGATATACTCGTGGTTAAATATTTCCTCTATATTCTATACTCTCTACTTCTAGTTTCAATTTCAATATATTTAAAGGGATACCTTCGAGTTTTAAAAAAATAATCACTTGAAGAAGGAAAAAAATTGAGAAACGTTTATAACATCGTAAAGTTAAAGAACAGAAAAAGTTAAAGCTGAAGAATAAAGCCAATAAAAATTCTGACATTATTAATTACCCAACCATATAAATATTAAACAGTGGTAAGTATATAAAATGCACTTTAATTTTTATAGTATTTAAAGATTTGTTCAATTTTTAAATAATTAATTCAAGTTTTAGCGCTAGAGTATCTCTTTGAAAGATAGAGAAAAAGTTTCTTTTTTGAAATTGTTTGAAGACTCAAAAAATAATACATTTTATTTTCACCAACAAAACGATAGACTAATATGAAATAGGTATTCAGGATATCAAATATGAAAAGAAGGAAAAATAGAAACTGTAACTGATAAATCTACCTTCTAAAGAGGCCATCGTATAATATAACACGCCCGCACAAGTTTAAAAACTGGGTCTTGAAATTATACGGAACAACATTGCTTAAACATTTTTTAGTGATCAATAGAAAACAAAAATTGAACGACTTGCCCAAAACCATGGCATATAATTTGGGTTATTTTACTGTTAAGTGATATTGGCAAAACCACATTTCTATTATTCTCTTAAACCATCTTATAAAAGATAGAGACATAGCGGAGATGTCACAAGGAATTCTTCTGCAAACTTCAGAATATGTACGCCACTGAATCTTTTGAAAATTCGAAAAGAAATTTGGGAGATATCCCATACATTTAAAATAAGCTTATCATTCAGTTAATAAATTTATTGTCTCAAAAATTATTTAATTCGAGATTTTAAGCGAAGTGTAACCACTAAAATTACCAAAAATTATTGGCGTAAGTATTTAAAAACTTATGAGACTTGTGTTTTTAGAAATTTCCTCAGATCATTAAAGCAGTGATATTTTCGGACTTTTAACGATTACGTTTTTTTTTTAATTGACATTTTCGATTTAGGCAACTACTTAAGCATATTTTAAATTTAAAAAGTTGTAACTCGAAAATGACTCGAACAAAAATGGAAGATGTCTTTTTTCTTTAGGATTCAATTATGAATAAAATGATCAAATTTTCATTCAAATGGACAAGTGGCGTAGAATTTATAGGGTTTTCAATGACATTTTGTATACTAATGCATCGAATTTCTTGACGAATTTGATTAACTAAATCACTAGCCCGTTTCATCGTTCTAAGTAGAACATATGCAGGAATATTTGAAAAAATTTTAATTTTTTTCTAAATTTTATTACCGTATATTTCAACAATCAGAAGTTTTAAAGAGGGGTTTTGTTAAGACTTTTTTGGAATTCCAAGGAAAACTCTATATACTGTTACACTGAGAAAAATGTTGGTATTTGCTTACAGAATTTAGCGTTATCATAATACAAAGAGATTTACTCATATGTTTCATTGTTTGAGAGTTGTAATTTTTATGCAATTTGACTTAAATATTAATGTCCAGTAATTTTGGTCTAATGAAAATCTTTTTAAAACTCAAATGTTCCAAATACAAGTACGTGTTTTACTATGAAATATAAGTAATATGTTTTTTTTTTAATTATACTACATGCCTAAGGATGTAATAATGGCTTAGTATGTAAGATTATAAAGACGGCTTCGTAATTATCAGAACACTTTGGGTATGATTATACTAAAACTATAAGAACATCGATGCATAATGGAAGCAATTCCACTATTTCATAACAAAATTTTATAGAATACTTTTTTCAGAAAATTAGACTGCAAACATTACATAACAGATATCGTTGACCCGATGTATTTTCTGAAATTTTCCAGAATTTTTCTCTAATATTGACTATTTTCTCAGTGTCTTAGCTAAGGTCATGAGTTCCCAAGGCATGATTTGAATTTTGCGCACCCCAAAACTTATTTTGTAGGAAGAGAAACGATATCTACAATAACTTTAAAGTGTAGGCAGGTTGCGAGTCTGCGAGTGCGCCCCCTTCAGGGTTGCTGCCCTAGCAGCCATCCCCGCTGATAACCCCTAGCTACGACACTGAATTTTTCTCAAGTGCCTTCTTTTTAGGTAACGTACATTTTGCCTTATTTTTTCCTTACAATTAATTTAACTTTTAAAGAATTTTTAAAACTGCCTTTTATAAAGAAACGTAAAAGAACTTTATTACATCCCACCTGTGCGCCGCTGGTGTCTCATTTAAGATAATAATCACGAAGACTAGTGGATAAACGTGCCCGGCTAATCACCATTAACGTTTCGACTATATTATATTACATTCGGACAAGTAATTGAAAATATATAACGGCTTTTACCTGTCACTTGTTCACTTAATGAATACGTTTTACGATCCCGCTCCTCTGCATGGGTGAGCACTGTTTCAAAAAGTCATCTCGTGTTTATGCCTCTCCTGCTTTACGCTTCCTTGAGTCTATCCATTTTTTATTTGAAACAGATTTATTTAGGGATCTTCATAAATTCGAGTTTTGTGGTGGTTATATCTTTTTTTATGTGCTCCAACCGGGAGGAAGCAAATAAATATTTAATGCCGCTGAAGATATATGGGAAACCTAATCAGGGACATGTTTTAATCAAACATAAATCTGGATACATAAAATAAAACGTGGAATTTTTGAATTCCACATTTAATACTAGTTGAAGCTGTGAATTTATTTTGCATATGCTTTGAGATCTATAAATAGCAGCTACATAAACTCTTATACTTTAAAAAGTTTAAGCTAAATCTAATCAAAATTGTCCTAATGTTCCCATCTGATGGATTCTAAAGACATTGTTTGATTTTGTTATCATTATTTCATGTTAATAACGTATTAAAAGTAAAAAATAGAAAATAATTTATGTAAATACTACTTATAAAAATATACAGGGTGTTCCTGAAAAGGATGGACAACGCTTGACCACAAGTTCCTTGGATAAAAATAAGACTATTTAACCTAACTTACCTACAGGGTGTTGCATCACGAGAGGGACATGGCTTAATGGGAGATAGAGGACATCTAGGGTAACTAGGGTCGTCTATAGAAATAGCTTCTTGGCCATTCTTTATTGAGATACAGGGTGATTTTTGATTTTTGGTCAAAACTGCTTTATGTCATAACTTTGGTAGGGAATGGAATAATGGGTTCATATTTGGTAGGCTTAATGCACTCACGATACTTCATGTATGCATGTATTGTATGACAGCAAAAAAATCCAGGTCCGGACTGCAAAAATTGTTAATTTTTTGTGCAAGTCAAGAAAACAACACTCTGTATGTATTTTTTTGAAATTCCGATACGATATTCGAAAAGAGCATAAAAAAGTGATTTTAAAGACGTGTTTCTTTTTTTTGTTACACTTTGGTGGTTATTTAAATAAGCTATTGAATATACGAGACTATGGCTTCTAAAACTAAATTACGTAAAGGACACATGATAAAAATGGTTTTGCAACTAAAATTAGCGAAGGTTTAATTGAGGGTAGATGTTATAAATAAGCATGCATATTTTAAACCTCATTTTTATTAAATAATATGTATTCCAGGTCCGGACTGCAAAACTTTTAATTTTTTTTGTAACTCTAGAAAACATCGCCCCGTATGTATTTTTTTGGTATTCCCATACGATTATCGAAAAGAACATAAAAAAGTAATCTCAGGCGACATGTCTCTTTTTCTTGTTACACTTTACATAAAGTTACGGGATAGCCAGTGGCTACATCCTGTATATGTATTCTCACCAAATTCTTTATTTACATTGTCCTTATATAAAAAAATATGTGTACCAAATTTGAAGTTTCTAAGAAAAATAATTTTCAAATTATTTGAAAAAAACTAGGTTATCTATTCTATATTTAGAAGGCTATATCTCAGTAGGCGTGCACTTTTATATATAGGTTAGGCTAAATGGTATTGTTCTCATCCAAGGAACCTGTGGTCAAGCGTTGTCCATCCTTTTCAGGGACACCCTGTATACAGGATGTTTGGAAAGTCAATGCATTCTTTGCAGGAGACTATAGTACAAGTGATTAATATACTATATTCCGAAAATGCTTAGTTTCCGATCTACAGGGTGTTAAAGTTTTAATAAAGAATGCAGATTTATAAATATTGCGGAAACCGCTCAAAGTATTTTAATGAAATTGTACAGGCTTTAACAGATAACAACAATACATGTTTTAAGAAAAACAGTCAAGATACCTTTTTTCTTCCAAAGTGAACAAGGAATTCAACAATAATTTTTATTTTAAGAAAAATGAGTAGCGTATCATTTTTTTCTTTAAAAATATCCAAAGACGTACCTGTGCGCATGGTAAACATGTATTGTTGTTAATTGTCAAAGCTTGTAAAATTTTATTAAAATATTCTGAACGGTTTTCGCAATATTTATAAATTTGCATTTTTTTATTAAAACTTCAACACCCTGTAGATCGGAAATTAATCGTTTTCGGAATATGGTATATCAAGGAAATATATCACAAATCACTTGCACTATAACCTCCTGCAAGGAATGCATCGACTTACCAAACACCCTGTATATCTGACATGTGGAATATATTTAATAATGCAAAACTTAATGGTATAATGGATCCGCCAGTTTAGATTTAAGAATTCCCTAATTAAAACCTTATATTCGTGGTTGGTGACTCTGAAAACCACTGAGAAAGAAGTTTCAGCCATAATCTTCAAATTTTGAATGCTTTTCCTATATTTACATCGGCCATTCAAGAATTTTCTGATTCAGACTTCAGGTTCGTAATCAGCGACTCTAAAAACCTACGGTAACAAAATTCAGGCAAAAATATTGAATAATTGGATAGAAAAATGTATGATTATGTTGTTTATGAATCTTCATTTACATATTTGATAGTATAAAATATAAGGCTATGGTTTTTCACATTGTTTTGCACCAACGTCCGCTATTTCATGTTAGGCGTAGAATTAACCCCATCGTAGGGGTGGTGGATTTGATATGCTCATATTTCTTTCCAATGCTCAAAATCTTATTTTAAAATGTTTTTTCAAAGTATTTACAAATTGTCGCTTTTCATTATAAAACTTTACCTTATCCTCACCATTTCAGTTTGTTTTAGGGCATATTTTAACGTTTTACTAAAAAATGCCCTGGTAGATTAGCATCAAAAAATACACAAGATCTATATATACTCAGGTCTCTGGTACAGAACTTTTGTTATTAATAACTAATTTGTCTTAAGTTATTTTTTAGCATACCTTTATTATACCTTTTATGTTTGTTATCGAAGTCACTTCGTTTAATTATATTTTAGAAATCTGTTTAAATTTAATTTAATCATATCTAACTTCTATTTTGAATAACAGAGCATTTAAATATGTTCCAATTTCCATTTCCATTGTTACATATGGATACACATATTTAAATAAATGGCGAATGCGCCAGTGACAAATATATTTAAAATGTAAAGTACGATTCATTAACGAAAATTAAAAAGTAAGAAAGGAGAAGAGAAAATGAAAGAAGTTTACTATTGTTCAAATCATCACATTTTATGAATGAATTGCGACATTAATGATAAAAAATATTATTTCAGTTTTCTCGAAACAAGAATTTTCTGGAAAAAATTAAATACTTATTAGTAAGCAGGTACATTGTTCTATATTTTTTAACGTCTACATTGGCAACTACACTATCTGTTTTTGCGAATTGGTAGTAATATTTAAAGTTGTAACACACAACTCCGCAAACATAAATTCATACCTGCCTTCGTGATACGTTTCAAGAATGAAATACCCTGCAGGAAACAACACATAAAAGACCCATAAAGCATGTACATCGAGTTTATAATAGCGACTCAGAGTGGTCCGTGCCTCACATAGTAGGTACATTAGTAAAACTTGTAGAAGTTTCGAACGGCGTTGACAACGACTGACTAGCGTCAAGTTCATTGCGCCTACTACATTTTAGTTTAAGGAGAAGTTACCGTAGACGAGATTTGGTTACAGATTATCAACTATTAATGACAAACAGAATTAATTCTCGTACGATCTCAGAATGAATAGATGCGTCAATCGGAATTTGGAGAAACAAAGTGAGGCCAAGAAGAAATACCTATACTTAAAATGTATTTATTGTTTTTTATTAGTTTATTTAAAACAATAGGACATAAATGCGGACTACCAATTAACAGTATTTGAAACTCAGGCCACTAAACATAAAAACCATGGTAACTAAAATAAAATTACAATTTGTAAGACAGTAAACAATCAGTTAATATTTATAAAGTTAAAAATAAATTTAAAATAAGAATTTTAAATAAATTCTGAACAAAAACCAAACTATTGGAAGGATGCGTCATTCTATAAATTGGTGACAATATTACATTTATTTTTCTAAAGTGTAAATAATAGTCTATTTAATTCGAATTTTGGTTAACTTGCCTGAATTTTTGATATAAGTTAGTTTGAGGTATATAATAACAATAAATGACAGTAATTTTT